>NC_137695.1:48153190-48430690 GCF_964034855.1 Anser brachyrhynchus | reverse complement strand
AACAGATCATAAGCAGTAAAATTGTGCATTATTTGCTCAGTGGAAAGTCAGTTCCAGTATTTTTGTTCTTCTCACTGCTGAGATGCATTGCAAGGAAAAGGGAAATTTCTTCCACTCTTCATTCTTCCAAATTCTCCTGTTTGCAAAAATTCCAATGGAGATCAGGCTCACTTTTTAAAAAAAATATTATTATTTTTAATTTTTGTAATAAGAATGGCATTAAAAATTATGAGGGAGCAAGCTGGGACAAGCTCTGCATATCATGTCATCAGTGTTTGAATGCTAACAGGACACAGCTAAGTACTCTCTGTGTGCCACTCTGGTTTGGATACCTGAATTTTGACTTCCTCATTGGTACTTCTGACTTCTTTGTCAAAGAGCTCGATATTGTGTGCTTTTATATTTCTGTCACAGCAGCAGTAGTTGGTGGGAGTCAACACTTGTATTAGAATACAAAATGAATGTGTATCACTTAGTAAGCATCAGATCCTCACGTTGATGTTTGCCTTTTGGTGTATGATTCTTCATACTTGTGTCCCTTTTGTGTTAGGATCTGTAGGATGAAAATCTTTAAAAGTCATTATTCTGATTGCATTGCATATCAAGTTCATACTTTTTATTTATGCTGACAGGTTATTTGCTGGCAGATTCACGGGAAGTTTGTCATAGTAAAGAAACACCCCAATTTGCAAGCCCAAAAGGTTAGGCTTGCTTCTACTTTTCCCAATAGGTTTGCCTTTCAGTTTTATAAACTATGCAATTACTTTGTGTTTTTGATCTTTCTGGGAACATTTCCAGTAAGTTTCCAGTAAAATGAGATGAGATGAACTGAGGGAGAACAGAACACGCCTATCAAATAGCACTGCCTCTTGCAGTTGTGGTCCTTTCTGGTCTCCAGGTCCTAGCATTTTTGATATCTGACTGTGCGCCATCTCCTGTGTAACTGTTAGCTGTAACAAAGTTTTATTTGATAGTGCCCAAAGAACATTTTTTTTTCGTATTATTTCATGTGACTTTTTACTTTCCTTTTCTTTTTAAGACTACCTTCCCAATTGTGTTACCTTACCTTATCTTAACAGATGACTGTCTTTGACAGTATTCTTCAGTTTTCTCTCTTCAGAGAGGTTGGCAATTTCAAGGGAAACTAGACACTATAGAAGAGTTGACGATAAACTGCTATATAAAAGAGCCGTGAAAAAAGAATACACCTCACATTAATGGAAAGAAGTACTTTAATGTATGTGTTTATCTTATGGAAAAGTATATTGATATTTTGTCTTCAAAGCAGAATCTTCCATTCCAAAGAATTGAAGACAGTGTAATTTTTCAAGCTCACTAGCCTGCTCTAGATAATTACAGTCTGACTATGGTTTCTGGTCAGCTGAAAGTGAGAATTGCAGTAATATGTAGGATTAGCATGTTAATCGCCTTCTTGATTTGTCTCTTCAAATTCATTAGTGCTTTACGTGAGTGAGCAACTGTAATCTATGCAGCTCTACCTATGTGGGGACGAAGTGTGAGCCGAGAGCCTATGGGTGAGGATTAAAGGGCAGGCCAACAGAGGTGACATTGTGGTGGGTGTTTACTACAGGCCACCAGACCAGGAAGAAGAAGTGGATGAGGCCTTCTACAGGCAGCTGCAAGTTGCCTCATGTTCACAAGCACTTGTTCTTATGGGTGACTTCAACCACACAGATATTTGCTGACAAGACAACATAGCTCAGAAGAAACAGTCCAGGAAGTTACTGCAGAACACTGAGGATAACTTCTTGATGCAGGTGGTAGGCGAGCCAACAAGGAGAGTGGCCCTGCTGACCTGGTACTAACAAACAGAGGTGGTCTAGTTGGAAATATGAAGGTTGAGGGCAGTCTCGACTGCAGTGATCACAAGATGTTGGAGTTCAAGATCCTGCGAGAGGGAAGCAGGGCAAAAAGTAGGACCGCAACCCTGGATTTCAAGAGAGCTAACTTTGACCTATTCAGGGACCTAACTGGAGGAATCCCCAGGGCCAGGGCTCTAGAGGAAAAGGGGGCCCAGGAGAGTTGGCTTATATTCAGGCACTACTTCCTTCAAGCTCAGGATTGGTGCATCCCTCAGAGAAAGAAGTCGAGCAAGTGGGGCAGAAGACCTGTGTGGATGGGCAAGGAGCTCTTGAGAAAACTTAAACAGAAGAAGAAAGCTTTCATGATGTGGAAGAAGAGACAGACTACCTGGGGGGACAATAGGAACACTGTTAGAGAATGCAGGGATACAATGGGGAAGGCCAAGGACCAGTTAGAATTAAATATAACAAGATACATCAGGGACAACAAGAAGGGCTTCTTCAAATACATCAGCAGCAAAATGAAGACAAAGAAAAATGTGGGTGTGCTGCTAAATGAGGTGGGTACCTTGGTGACAGTGGTTGCAGAGAAGGACGAGTTACTGAATGCCTTCTTTGCTTCAGTCTTCACTGCTAAGACTAGCCCCCACGCACTAGTGAGCCTGGAAACAAGAGAGAAAACCTGGTTGAAGAGGATTGGGTTAGAGGTTATTTAGGCAAGCTAGACACCCACAAATCTATGGGCCCCAATGGGATGCAGCCAAGGGTGCTGAGGGAGTTGGCAGATGTGATTGCCGGGCTGCTTTCTGTCATCTATCAGCGGTCATGGCCGTCTGGAGAGGTCCCAGATGACTGGAGACAGTCCTGTACAGGCCTGTCTGCCTGACCTCGGTGCCAGGAAAGGTGATGGAGTAGGTCATCTTGAATGCAATCACACAGCATATGCAGGACAACTGGGGGATCAGGCCCAGCCAGCATGGGTTCATGAAAGGCAAGTCCTGCCTGACCAGCCTCATCTCCTTCTGTGACTGGGTGACCTGCCTGGTGGATGAGGGAAAGGCAGTTGATGCAGTCTACCTAGACTTCAGCAAATCCTTTGACACAGTCTCCCACAGTATTCTCCTGGAGAAGCTGGAAACCCATAGCTTGGACAGGTACACTCTTTGCTGGGCTAAAAAATGGCTGGATGGCTGGGCCCAGAGAGTGGTGGTGAATGGAGTGAAATCCAGCTGGCAACCGGTCATGAGTGGTGTTCCCCAGGGGCTGGTGTTGGGTCCCATCCTCTTTAATATCTTTATTGATGATTTGGTTGAGGGAATCAAGTGCACCCTCAGTAAGTTTGCAGACAACACCAAGCTGGGGGGTAGTGTCGATCTGCCAAAGGGTAGGAAGGCCCTGCAGAGGGACCTGGACAGGCTGGATCGATGGGCAGAGGCCAATGGGATGAGGTTCAACATGGCTAAGTGCTGGGTCCTGCACTTTGGTCCACAACAACCCAATGCAATGCTACAGGATTGGGACAGAGTGGCTGGAAAGCTGTGCAGAGGAAAGGATCTGGGGGTGCTGATTGATGCTCGCCTGAACATGAGACAGCAGTGTGCCCAGGTGGCCAAGAAGGCCAATGGCATCCTGGCTTGTATCAGGAATAGTGCAGCCAGCAGGACCAGGGAGGTGATTGTCCCCCTGTACTCTGCTCTAGTGAGGCTGCACCTCGAGTCCTGTGTTCAGTTTTGGGCCCCTCACTACAAGAAGGACATCGAGGCCCTGGAGTGTTCCCAGAGAAGGGCTAAGAAGCTGGTGAAGTGCCTGGAACACAAGGCCTGTGGGGAGCGGCTGAGGGAGCTGGGGTTGTTTAGTCAGGAGAAGAGGAGGCTCAGGGGAGACCTTATTGCTCTCTACAACTACCTGGAAGGAGGTTCTGCAGAGCTGGGGGTTGGCCTCTTCTTGCAGATAACCAGCAATAGGACTAGAGGAAATGGCCTCAGGTTGTGCCAGGAGAGGCTTAGGTTGGAAATTAGGAGACATTTCTTCTCAGAAAGAGCAGTCAGGCATTGGAACAGGTTGCCCAGGGCAGTGGTGGAGTCACCATCCCTTGGGGGTGTTTAAGGAGAGGCTGGATGTGGTGCTTGGGGACATGTTCTAGTGGTTGATATTGGTGGTAGGGGGATGGTAGGACCAGATTATCTCGGAGGTCTTTTTCAGCCTTAATAATTCTATGATTACTTTTTTTTTTTTTTTTACTGGTAGTGTCAGTTCTGTCTGATGAGCTCCAGATAACGCTGCTAATGCCTTGTCTTGGCCTCCGTTCAGTAGCTTTAAAGCAGAGCAGTAACTGTGTTAGTGAGACATGCTGAACTAGCATGCTTGGTGACTTGGAGAATTATGAATGCAAGTAACTTAAGCTCAGGAGACTTGACCTCTTCACTCCTACCTGTTCTACCTGTTTTGTTGTTGGTGTTTTGCTTTGTTATTTTGTTTCTTTTGTTTTGTTTATTTGTTTGTTTGTTTTGGTAAGTAGGTGATAATCTGGTAAAGAGGTTCCATCAGATGTTTATTATCAGGAATGTTAATGACAACTGGGTTTGTGCCAGTCCTTTATTCAGAAAGGCTACTTACAACTTTGAATTATTTCTGTTTTGAAATGTCCACCCCTACAATCATTTTCAAGTCTCCCATACACAAATAAAAACACAAATCATTTTAAATTCTATAGACCTTTCCAGTTTTATGATTAGTGCACGTACGTTGTTTTTGGAAAAACAGGTATGTTTTTTTCCTATTTTACTACTACTTGCATCCTGCTCCTTTCAGCCTAACTGCACCTGAAGTGGTTGTACTAGGAACTGATCACAAAAGGAAAAAGAAAAAAAAAATCCAAACTGACTCTTTGCTGTTTAAAAGGGAATAAAATAAACAACACAGATGATTTATAGGATAGAAGATGAGTAACTGGTATTCCATAATGAAATGTGTAGGGAATCTTTTATATGTGAGGCAGCATGAGACCCAAGATGATACGATTTTTACTTAATTGGAACTAGCAGAGGAGGACCCTCTGCCACCGCAGATCCACTTGGGACTGTTCTGCTGTTAGGTTAGTTTGGTCTATATTAAATAGTTTAAAATACGAAACCCAACAGGTCTTAAGATGAGTGTGTATAATGAGTGTGTGTGTAACTAAAATAATGAGTGTCATCTGAGTCACAGATATTTTTACATTGTTCTGGACATACCAATCTATGTATATGTATATACATATATGTATATATGCGATTTACAAAAAGGAACTCAATAGCACAATTGCATTTCATTAACTGTGTTGCAAAAAAAAAAAGTAATTTTAACCACCTGAATGTCTGTAAATGAAGTAGCACTTTAATGGTGAGTTCGCTCACAGTGTAGCACTGTGGACAGGAACTCTTCCACCTGAGTCAGTGGTGCACAGCCTCTGAGGAACAGTCACAGGTAGCATGTCTTCCTGTTAAGCGTTTTTCCCTTGATGAAGACTATAGTGCAAAGAGGCCAGAATAGCTTCATTGTCTGCTCTGTTGCTCATTTTGGCATATTTAGTACTCTGTAGGTTCCAGAGAGGTAGAAGGGGTGAGGGCTGGAGTCCTATTTTCAATGTTGTTATTCATGATGGCTTATAAACCAATTGACAATGAAAAAAGCAGTTAACTTTTTTTTTTTCTCCCAATGGAGAGAGATAGATTTATTTATTTATTTATTTATTTATTTATTTATTTATTTATTTATTTATTAGGGGTGTGTGTGGGGTGTGTGCCAGCTAAACTGATACGCATCGTTTGTTGTTAGTGGGAATGTCCAAACTTCCTACAGGTTGATGATTAATCTTAAGTACACAGGCAGTGGTAACTCTTTCCCCATTTTATTTTTGGAAAAAAATAATTTATGTTCAGTAACTTTCAAATTGTGAAAACTGTGGTGAATGTCTTGTTATGATTCACAGGTAGTGTTCTCAGTCTCTTTTCGTTTACAGTAAGAGAAATTACCAAGTGAGCAATTGTTTTCCACCCTCCTATGCATGGTAGAGATGAACTAAGGAAATGCTTTCTTAATAGAACCGTTGAGCCCTTTGCATCCTATTTTCTCCCCCTTTCCCTTTGAGGAGGGGGAGTGAGAGAACGGCTGTGGTGGAGCTCAGATGCCCACCTGAGTAAAGCCACTAGAATACTATCAGGATAAGATAAGCTGAAGACCCTAATTTTTATAAGGTGGTCTCAGAATATTGTCTAAATCAACTTCATAATTTGCCTTCTCTTCAAGCAATACCTAGAATCTGAAGAAAAGAAATTGTATGCACCTAACTTAATCAGAATTTGCTTTGCTACATTGACAGAACCAATCTTTTCTTTTTCCAACCCATGTATTTCTAGTCCAGACCAGCCATCAGAACAGCCAAATTATCTTCTTGCTGTACTGTCAGCTGACCTTTGTACCTCTCTCACTCAACATAAATTTAATCTCTCACAAAACAGAAGGCAAACCTTTCTGTTTGCTTTAGGAATACGTACAAACCAGACATCTCTGAATCTTGCACTATGGAATTCTCTCTTATCCTTTTTAAATATTGTGACTTGGATTTATTTGTCAACGCTGGGAGAGGAAGCAACATTACAACCATTTTTTCATTTATACAGCTGAAACATCTCTTTTCCAGGAACAGGTTGCAAGTCATCAGTGCGGGACACTGGCTAAACTGTCTAGACAGACTGCTACAACTCCAAAGTGACCTTTCATTCTGTTTTATTATTATTACTATTACTTTTTTTTTTCCCAGCAATATTTCATTAAGCCTCTGAATCCATGCAAGAGTAGGCATTGATTGGGGTGTTATATAGGGATATCGTTATAATTGCAAATTTATGTCTTTTCTCTTGTGCAGATGGCAAAGAAGTTTCAGCACTAGAAATATTCAACTGTTATGTTTTTAAAGTGAATAAACTTTTAACTTTTTGAGATTGACTATGAAGACTCATAGTCTCCATATTTAATAAAATTGTTATTTTTTTGGACTTTAAGTTATTGCCTTTCAAATCAATGGGAAAATTCCTTAACATGTGAATAGCATAGGATCAAATATTTAAACATTCACTCAATGATTTCAAGTTCATATCTAGCACACTCTGTGGAAAAATTAAGCTGGAATTTATTTCAAATCGCTCTGCAAACATTTTATCTGGACTGGCCAAAATCAGCTTAGCTACATGGAATTAGCTGAAAGACATTGATTTTATACCTTGTCAAGGACTAGATATAGTATCTGTTCAGTCAGGTAATTTCAAAAACTCCACTTAATGTTAAATCCGGTGACAATGAACCACAGAGTTTGGCTCTGATTATTCCCTCATAAATTACTCTGGAGTTTTGATTAATATCAGCCATTCTATGTTTTGTTTGATCTTATCTCCCACGAAATGCCCAGCACACCATGCTAAGCTGAGATGGGGTACGCATCCTGAAATGCTGCTTTTCCTTAAAGAGTATACCCTATCCAGATCCAGTCACTATTGTGTCTATATAAATACATGCAAACACAAATACAATCTGTTCTAAGAATTTACTAAATATTATTTCTGAACAAAGAAAAATACTTGAAATCTTTGCATAGGGTATGTGTACACACTTTAAATAGAAGCTTGGATATACTGGCTTATAGCTGTCTCTCTAATAACTGTTTGATGGAAACACTCTTTAGTGGAACATAGAAGAAAAGCTGAGTAGGTTAGTAAGAATCTGCATATATAAACATTTATCACACAAATTACATGTGACATGTGCATGTGGGATAATATTAAGCACTATTGAAAACTTACTTGCTGATAAAACTTAAACAAGGAGAAAACAATACTGGTTCATTCTTTATATTATATTCTCCAGTTTAGTAAGTTCAAAGGAGAGTAGAAATGTTAAAATTCTAATAGGATTTATTAGCCTTATTAGTATCACACATTATGAACTGAATATGTTCTCCTAAAGAAAGTGGTATTTAGTTTTGATCCCTTTGATGTTGGTAGAAACAATTCCATGTACTTTCAGGATTACATTGCAAAATTTGGACCAAACTTGAAGGAAACGGGATGGCTGGTTAAAAAGGCAGTGACTGGAAAGATATAATACATTGCTATAACTGTTTTTTTTTTTTTTAATTCTATTTCCTCTTTGAATAATAGTGAATATGTGAAGAATTAAATATCAGAATTGTGTGTGCTAACACAATTTAAAATTACTAGGAGTAATTTTAAATCTATATTTGTAGATAAAACCACATTGATAATTATTGTTTACTTTAATAAATAAGATGATTTTACTTTAGCTGATAATTAATATTGCAATATATATATTTTTTTTTCTTCTGGAAACCTTTACAGTATGGTCATATAGAAAAATATTTGTATAGAAACTGAGGAGAGGTAATTTCATTAAGTATCCAAACTAATACAATTCTTTTAGGGATAAATATCAAGCACAAGTTAACCTTACCTAGATATTGTACTTTGACATATGCCTATGATGTTTTGTTAAAATTACCTAATGAGGACTGAGGTTAGAGGTTGGCACATGCCTCTTCTTTTGTTACTAATGTATCTAACTTCAGCACAGAAATGAAAATCCATTGTGCAATTTCCAAATTAGAGTTTGAGTTTTAAAGAATTCTCAGAAAAGTCACATGCCCTCTAGCTATGACAGCTGCTTGCAGTGAAGAGTGGAAACTCAAAGAGTTGGGATTTGTTACAGTAAATGACACAATAGCTTCCTGAGAAGGAGCTTCTCTACCATTGTTGTTGTTGTTGTTGTTTGTTTATACAATGGTAGTCAATTTTTTCAACTCTGTCATCCTTTTCACTTCTCCAGCACTCACTTGGTAGTGTGAATTAAGCTGTGAAAGCAACCAGATTTTTTGAATATGGTTACTTTTTGCATAACTTGTTTGTGTTCCATTTTGCTTTACCGTTTCTTTGTGTTTTGCTTCTTGACTTCATTTTATTTTCCCAGAGCTATTGCTCTTTCATTCTTAATAAGAACTTGCTTCTTTGTCTACTGCATTCAGTAATAGTCTTTCTAGACTTCAGTGGAATCTTGGGTCATTTTAAGGAAATAGGCTCTATCAGCGTCACCAAACCCTGAGCACAGTAGATATTCTGCTATTTTCACTGGATTTCAGTGAAAAACTGCACTTCAGCCCTTAATACATAGTTGTGTTTGAATTGAGCAATCCAGGAGTTGTGACTGTAGGGTATTGTTGCTTAGGAAGTATGGACTAGAGAATGAAGGGAGCAATGCGGGGATGACAGTGGGAGAACGGTGCATGGACCCTTTGGAAGCTCTTCCTGAACCATCTAGGTCAGTTCCAGTTTGGGATCATACTCCAGGACCTAGAAGACAGCTATAGAACTTAATTCTTCTGTCTTTAATATAGATACTGATGATTCCCTTCTGCCAACACAGCTGTTGGCTGTACTTCTTCAGGTAGGTGCTCTTTGCTCCCGTTGTTCTGTTTGAGTAGAACTAATGTGAAAGAGCTGAAGTTGTGGATCTTGCCTTCAAGAAGAAGACAGGACTAAAGTGCTCAGAAGTCACTGCAAACTGCCAAAGTGCTTGCTTGCTGTTGTCCCTTCCTCCAGACCTGAACTGTCACATAGGATAAGCTAAAATGTTACTTGACATGTTACTGTTAAATGTTAATTAAAATGCTACTAAAAGGGTGCAATTAGCTGAACAAATACTTAAGTCTGTTATGAGAGCAAAGTTACTTGTAAATAAAATACAATCCACCAATTTCTTATGTCCATAGAAAATGCCTTGGAGAACTATTTGTCTTGAAATACATTTCAACGTCTAATCCCATTGTATTTAGTTGCTCAAAGCTATTACTTTTATCTAAGAGGAAATAACTCATCTTTTTACTTTTTTCTCTTCTCTACATTGTGTGTTTTTGACTTCTCTTTTAAATCTACCGTTGTCCTCAGAACCACTTATTTTTATTTTTTTATACAAATATTTTTTATATTTTCACATTGTTGTTGATTTGTGGGAAAAATACATGGCTCCTCCGTTTTATCCCTATCCATTTTTATTCTTCTATGTCATCCTCGTATTTTAATTCTGCATGTTGCTATCCTGTTTGTCTTCTGTAACTGGAGGAATTTGAAGTCTACCCACCAGTTTCACTTTAGAAAGACTTAAGCACATGCTGGAAGCTATTAGACCTACTTTCAATGTGTATAATTAAGTGCTGGTCCTGCAATGTGAAAATGTAACCTCCCGTTCCAAGTAAATGAGCAATAACTCAAATTAATTCAAATAGGAGCTGAATTTATTGAGCACACTGCAGGATTTGACAGCTGGAGATAAGTACATAACAGATTTACAACTTAAATTACCATGTAGGTAGATTTATTTATGCATTTTATAAAGTACCTCCCATTTTTACTACAGTGCTAGAAAACGGGCTGATTTCCAAAGTTGTCTGGAGATGGTCCTCGGCAACCGAATTTAGACGGCGCTTCTTGAGCAGTGGAGTTGGACCAGATAACCTCCAGAGGTCCCTTCCAACCTCAACCATTCAGTGATTCTGCAAAAGTTAAGAGGTTCCCGTTTTGCAGTTCGGCGGTGGAAGGCCCCTTTCACGACCTTTTTCTCTATTTGAGTTAATCTTCTTAACACATCCGCTGTTTAAAACACTCCGTAATTATTTGGTGATGCTTTGTTGCAACAGAAATTTAATGTTGTTGATTATATGGGAGCCACTGGGTGTTTCCATTTTGGCCATGCCATATTTCATTATTTATGAATTATTAGCAACATATTAAAAAGAAGCTAACAAATTTATAAAAAAATTTATGTAGTAATTTACTGTGTCAAATTGTAACTCCTGGCACTAATAACTTTTTATAATATTGTGGCTGTGTATCTACTATGAATAATATATCTTTCATAAATGGCTGCCATTTTTTTGGCATTAAATTTTCTGAGTCTTGACTTGCCTACACCATTATTGACTATACAATTGTGCTGAAAATACTTCACTAATGAATTTGTATTTTATCAGTTTTTAATATAGGAAAGGTATCGTACAAAACATTCTACAAGTAACGTTTCAATATAATTATTGGAACGTTGAATACAAAGATGATTTTTTTTGTGTTCATTACGGTAAAAAAAAACAAAACCAACAAGCTGGATAATTGCCCGTCAAGGTGAAAATTTTATTAGTATTGTTTTTTGGGATGATTCCAGTCAGTCTACTGCTATGGCCTTCACAGCCTTTGATGGGAAGTGGCCAACACATTGACCTGCATATGATCTATATTTACACATACGGTGAAATTTATGGCTAGGCAAATGGCAAAATTTTCTTTCACTTCCATGGGATGACCATTTCATTCACAGCAAAGTCTTTAGTTTGAGAACATTTTGGAGATGCGCCCAAGAGAGGCTGAGTGAAGCCAGAACAACCTTGCAGAGAGAAGTGACACTGGAAGGCACCCCATGAAGGCGGCAGAGGTGGTGGGAAGCGTCTTGTGGCGTGCCCAGAATGGGATCCAGCATGGCGCCACACACTCCTACTGCAACACAACTCTTGCCATGACCTGCATCCCAGCTCTACCAGCCACGAAGCCACACCAGGTGCCCCAACAGTTGAGAGGCACCCACGCCAGCGGTGTGTCTGGCGGGTTTGGTTGCGGTAGGGCTGGTTGATGTGGTCATGCCACAGAGGACAGCCCATGGACACGACCCAAGGGACCAGCCCATGGAGGTGAACCCTTGGATGTCCACCCATGGAGGTGAGCTCCATCAATGCTGCTTGGCCCCGCCCCTCCCAGGATGACGTCACGGCCCGAGATCTCGCGAGACCTGCCAGTGGTGCCCCTCGGGGGGCACGGCCAGGAGGGGCAGGTGCAAGGGCTCAGGTGCGCCCCCGGGGCGCGGCGCCCACCCTCCCACCTGAGGCCCCGCCCACTTCCTCGGGGGAGCCAATGGGGGCCTTGCCCAAGCCCTCTCCCCATTGGCCGCCTGCCTGGCATGCAAATGACCCGCGACGTCACTTCCTGCGGTAAATCGAGCGCCATTTTCTCTTTCTGGCCGCGGATGAGGAGCGGGCGGAGGCCGGGGGCCAGGCGCGGGGCCCGGGCTGTGCGCGGGGCCGGGCTCGGGCCGTGCTAGTGCGGCCGCCGGCCTCGTGGGGCGCGGGGCGAGCGCGGCGGGCAGCAGGCGGCGGAGGACCAGGAGGAGGAGGAGGAGGAGCCGCGGGGCGGGGCGGGGCGGCGGGCGCAGCGCGGCGGGGGCGCGGCGGCGGAGGCGGCGGCGGCGGGGCCGGCGCTGCGCCGAGCGGGAGGCGGAGGCTGCGGAGCGGGCCCTCGACCCGGCAGGCGGCGAAGGCGGCGGGAGCAGCAGCAGCAGCAGCGGCGTCGGCGGCGAGGCGGCAGAGCGGCGGTGGGCGCCCCCTGCTTCCCGGCCGGGTAGGTGCAGCGCGGCTCAGCCCGAGCAGCCCGCGGGCGGCCCGCCCCGAGGGGGGCGCGGGGAGCTGGGGGCGGCGCTGGCGGCGGGGGCGTGCCGGCATCCCGGCCCGCTGGCGGCTGGATGGGGATGCCGGGTGAAACGGGGCTGCCTGGCTCGCTTCTCGGCTCGCTTCACAAAGGGTGTGGGGATGAGGGAGCACGGCAGGGGACCGGCTGCCCTGGGGCTGTGCCGGGCAGCGAGAAGGTCGGCGCTGATGTCGGTGAGCCGGGGCGCTGCTGTGAAGTTCCCAAGTCGTACATCCCGGCGAAGCACCTCGAGGTACCGGAGGATGTTGTGCCAAAGCCTCTCCAGCCATCCCATGTGGCCCGGGCAGGAGCTGTCAGAGGGGCTGTGGCCCTTTGGCAGCCACCCTTTCCATCAGGCCCAAGGTTGGCTCCTGTTGGCTACCAGCACCCCAAAGCCCATCCAGTCCTCCAGGAAGATGCTTTCAAAAGAATGCCAGCATGCTGGCGTGGTGTAAATCATCAATTGACATGCTTCTAGGGATGTAGCTAGCTGCAGAAGACTAAAGCAGGAGGTAGGCAAGGCACGACTCCAGGGTGCTTGGCTTCCTGGTGTGGCTGCTGGATGCCTCTGTCCCTTGGGGAGACTGCAGCCATAGTTCACTAAATTAGTGATGTCCACCTGTTTCTTCTTGCAGACAGCCTTCTGTCTCAAAAGATTGTATCAGAATAATCTCCCTTTCCTGCGTTTGCATTGCACATGGCTGAAAGAGGGACTTCTGGGTTTGCCTGTGATCGAGAACTAGAAATTAGCGTAATGAGGTTTTTTAGCACAGAGTTTTAATGCCTTATGATTAGTGTTTCCTAAACAGCTTCTTACAGCCACATTTTGTTCCAGTTTCTGTCTACGCTGAGTGATGGAGTACCTAAGGAACTGATTTGAAGTGTCTCAAAGTCTGTGGATGATAACTTTTAATTACTTCTAGACAAAATGGATATTTGAAATAGTTTTCTTTCCAGAAAGCTGTAGTGTCCACATGACTAGTATGCGTGCGAAATTACGAATGAAAAGCTAAGGAGTGTTAATGGGATAAAAACTATAGGAAATATTCAGAAACAACGAAAAAGGATATAAAAACAGTTCTAATGTCTTATGTTTTAGCACTGGAAATCCCTTGATTGGGGTTAGTCTTGCTGAACACTGGTAGAACTGGTTTGTGTTTGAATGATTTAATCTTTCAATTGAAACCTATAGCGCAGTCTTAAATAATTTTCAGTTCTGTCCCCTTGCTGAATTACTCAGGTTGTGGGTTATCGATGCTATGGAATCTGTATATGCATCTGTGTGAGATGTCTTTGAGTCATGCCATACCTATGATTGAAGTACAAACACAGTTGAGCTTCTTCCTGGAGTAGCTGGGCTTTGCGTGTGACTCTTCTCCTAACATGCATGGGGCTAATGAGCCCTGCTGGAGTTGAGTAATCTAGAAATAGATGCTCCAGGCCTCCAGAAGAAGTTTGTGTCCTGCTGTTTTTGATCTTTGGCTAATGCTGAATTGCTGACTTTGGAAAGGAGTCAAGCTCTGTGTGATACTACAGCGCTCTAGGAAGGATCCTTGCTCTTGAGGGATGTAGTCCCTTTCTCATAGTAATTGCAGTATTTATTTAAGCCAAAGTAGCTAAAGTTAGTGATCCAAATTTGTTTTGGCTTGACTTTGCAGATAAGATGCAGGCTGATATTGTTATCTATATAATCACATATCTCAGTGCTTTTTACTTTGTTAGCAAATACTGAATTGATGGCCATCTTTTTGTTGGATTAGAGGACTATTTTAAGTGGTATGTGACTTATAGCTAAGAAAAGAGCAACGTTACTGTCATTAGAAGAGATGTATACTTCCAGACCCCTAAAAGTTTCTGATTTAGTTGCAGGAAAAAAAAAATGTTTCACCTGAGATTTTTATCAAGTTGTGCTTGGATTAAAAATTGAAATTTGAGAAGATACAGTGCATTACCTTGTTTGAGAATTACTCTGTTTTATTAATCTGTGTTTTTTCCCTGTAGTCAATTTAATACTAATTTACAACAAATGAAATAGTAAAGAAAAAAAATACCGATTCTAATCAGTTGACTGTTTTTCTATTTTCAGGAGTCAAATCTTTCAAAGCTCTTAAGACACCTACAGATGTTGATAGAAAACTATATATATTTCTTCTCTCCCTTCAAAGGCTTTGGTACAAATGTACTATTAAATTTGGTTAGGGGTATGTCACAAGCATGGATAAGAGTCCAGGGAATGGAGCCATCCGTATAACACACGGTTGAGCGGATATCCAGGCATGACTTCTTTGAGGGCTTGTATGCCTTTCAGAATGGTCCTTGACTGAAACAAAATTGATGAAAGTATAATTTGGCATGACCAAGCTGACCTTGGATTCCATGAGGCAGTTTCGTAGTGTGCGTACCCTCCTCTCTGCTGTTTTTGTCATTCAGAGTTTTTGTTTAGATTTTGAGAATTAGTAGATTGCTTGCTCTCATTTCATTTTCAGGAATGGAATTGGTTTTATTGTTTTCTCAACTAAAATTGACTTACCAACTTCAAATGAGTTTATTAAAATGAGAATAAAAAATTCCTTAGTATTTGTCAACTCTGGGTATCATGGAAATATAACCTAACAAAGAAACCTTTTAAAATGCTTCTGACTGAAATACCTCAAAGCTGTCTTCATAAAACCAATCTTTACAACTCTCCTTCCAGAGTTACTCATTAAGCAGTTTCCTAGTTGAGAAGGTGTAAAAACTAAAAATGAGTGAATTTCCAAAGCAGATAATATGAAAGGATGAAATTCTGTAAACATTTCATAATTTTTCTATTGTAAACAGTTCTATGAGCAATGGCTAGTGAATGTTGGCTTCCTAAGAACATGTCTGCAGATTTAGCTTCTGTGTAGATTATCTGATGTCTAAAAAGGGCCACACTGCGGCCTTTTCTTCTCTGGGTTTTTCTAATAGGGTTTCTATCTAGCTGCCCGTTTGCATGAATTTTCTGGAAACATCTTGCATGCGCGAGGACAGCCTGCTTGTATGTCTTTGGTCCAGCTCCATATCAGCCTCATATCTAATTGGATTGCAGATACCTAGTTTCCTTAGGGGCACAAATTAAAATGGTGCTGATTGATATAAGGAAAAAAAAAATATTGTGAGGACAGTCCATCAGTGGAACAGGTTTCACAGAGCGTCTGGGAAATTCCTCCGTGGAGGTTTTCAAGACCTGAATGGACAAGACGCTGAGTACCATGGTTGCGATTTGTTGTTGTGCCTGCTTTGTGTAGCAGGCCGGGCTGGGTCACCTCCTGGGTGAATGAGAATTGTTTTAAAAAATGTCTAAAAGGAAGGCAAGCAGGAACTTTCATGTTGTGAGTTCTCACTTTCAAGAGGTGAAATGTTGATATTTTTACTTCTTTTTCTAATGCAGAGAAGTTATACTCAAACATAGTTACTTGGTGAACAGGTAGTATTTACCTTTTGCTAGGATGACACTGTCCTGTCTGTTACCTTGTTGTTTTGTGTTGAAATACTTGTTATTACTGAAAGGGGTAGAGCTGCGGTAGTGGTCTTTGTTGAAAAGCTGAATGTAACTGTACATTATAACATGTGATCACAGAATCATCTAGGTTGGAAGAGACCTCCAAGATCACCTAGGCCAACCTCTGACCTAACACTAACAAGTCCTCTGCTAAACAGTTTCGCTAAGCTCTACATCTAAATGTCTTTCAGAGACCTTCAGGGATGGTGACTCAACTTCCCTGGGTTCCCTGGGCCCATTCCAATGCCTAACAAGCCTTTGAGTAAAGAAGTTTTTCCTAATATCCAACCTAAACCTCCCCTGGTGCAACTTCAGCCCATTCCCCCTCGTCCTGACACCAGGCACGTGGGAGAATAGACCAACCCCTACCTCACTACAGCCTCCTTTAAGGTACCTCTAGAGTGTGATAAGGTCACCCCTGAGCTTCCTCTTCTCCAGGCTGAACAATCCCAGCTCCCTCAGCCGCTCCTCATAAGACTTGTTCTCCAGACCCTTCACCAGCTTCGTTGCCCTTCTCTGGACACTCTTGAGCACCTCCATGTCCTTCTTGTAGTGAGGGGCCCAAAATGTTGTAGATGTTGTAGAAAGGGAAGGGAACCTTTAGTGTTATGTAAAACTCCAATGAAGTGTATTGTTACGGTTGTGTTATCTACTTGAACACTAGATGCAGGAATAGATCAATAGATAAAATGCCCAGGAAATGGTTGAATGACCTGTTCAGAACTGTTGATGTTAACTGAGTTTGGATTGGGACACAAGCTGCTGTAATGATTATTTTATCATGCTCTTGTTTCCTTTATAAAATGTGCTGTCTCTGAAAACTTAGTGGACTAGTAGTTTTTCGTAACAATGGTTGGGTACAATTTAAAATAAATTTACCTTCAACAACACAGGAAATGGATCAAGACTCTTTCGCTAGAGTAGCTCAGGTTTAATTTTACTGTAGTGCTTTTATGTTCAATTTGCTGGTTAAGAATGGGGTGCATACTGACAAAAGGTTGACGAAGTTACAGATGGAAACAGTGTAGAAGCTAAGGCTTGAAGAATGTCCAAAATAAGAGAAATAAATCCATAGAAAATGAGTATGGGTAATAAACTGTATAGTAATCTAGGTATTAACTGAGAGCTTGAAGGGTTAACTTAAAGTTGAAATTTCATGACCTTTATGGTAGGACATCGATGTATGTAATGGATACGAGTACACTAGGTGAATAACTTAAAATCTTACTCACAAGCAGCTTGTTTAAAGACCAGCTGAATAACCTTGTACATGGTACAGAAACACATCTGTTTGGACTGAAGACCAACTACTTGAAAACTGGAAAATAATTCACCTGTATTCAAGATTCTCTTTTGCTATTGTTTTTACTTATCTTTCTCCTGGATTAATGGCTGGAAGTCACTTTTCAGAAAGTTTGCTGGTTAAGAAAATTAAGATGTGTGGATGTGATGTACTATATAACCTTTATATACTAATATTTCTGTTTTGTGAGATAGACTTGGCTCAAGAGATGTCTACTTCTTCAGTAGTGTCAGTGTGTAAAATAAAGGACTGAGATGAAGGAACTGTTTCCAGTGGAATCTAATGTATTGAACCCCATCTCCCTCTTGCTGATCTGAGCATCCTGTCAGCTCTGTCATTATCTGCAATGGACCATGGGGTTTGTGCACATAACCTGCTATCATAGAGTGACTGATAATAAAGCTTTAACCAGAGAATACAAGTACCCAGTTGACTTTAGTTTAAAAAGAGGATTTCAAATCTTCATTTTACTGCTTGGATTTTGATAGTAGAATGTCAGACTAGTCACTGTAATTTATTCCATTCCGTATAGGTTCACCCACACCCATGGTGGTATCAAAATGTCTTCCAGACTTCTTGCTAATGAAGATTAGAAAACAAGACTAGCATCTGTCAAATGGGTCTCCATCTCCATTTCTCTCTACATACCTTTCCTTTGGGGGGAGAAGAAGAGGAGAATAGCATGTGAGTTCTTTGACTTTTTTTTTTTTTCAGATTAAACCATTTCAATTGTATGTTTTGTCCACAAATTAAGATTTTCATACAAATGATGCCCCCATAGCCCAGCTGTTGGGGAAGTACTAGGCCATTGCTGGTGGTATGTTTTAGACAGATGGACAAACACATTTGGCAACAACCCTTCAAATAGGTGACCACCAGCAGATTAAATTATCTTTCTGCAATCTGACTGCAGTCATCTTCCTCCTCTATTTATTGACCTCCAGCTATCCCACCTTTCTGGAGGGATTGGGATAGGGTGTAAATCCAAATTCTGGAGAAGGGCAAGGCAATAAAGCTGTGTACACTTCAGAGGAGGGCACTAAAAGCATATATGCATTTCAAAAATTTGCTCTGCTTTAGCATATTTAGCCATCAGTGCCATACAGTTGTAGTTTTTAATGACTTTTTTTTGCTACTATGTTAATCTTGGAATAGCCTGTTTTATGTCAGAGCCCATAAAGCAGCAGATCTCTTTAGGAAGAGGAGAAAAAAGGAAATTCGAGGTTCTGCTAGCAGTCGTATTTAAGACATATATGCATGTGTCAACATACCAGATTATCAGAGTATCTCATCTAGGCACTGTAACATTCAAGGTGAAAAAGTGTTGATATTCTTCTTTCCTAAAAGAACTGATGGCAATTTTTTTTTTTGAAGACAGCTTAGTAAAATTCTTATGTTCACGTTCTCCAGGGAAAAAAAAAAAAGCATTATAGCTTGCATGTAGACATGAAGAGATTTGAAAGAAGGAACTTGAAATTTTGTTTAGATAGCAGAGAAGAAACCAAGGGATTCCATCCTACTACACCTTCACTTCCTACCCTGAAGAAGGAATTGATCTACTGGCTACTATTAATGAGACCACTTCTTTGTTTTAAAGCTTTTGCTCTTACATTTTGAGGAATATATTTTTGAGATTTTAATGTTTTAATACTTTTATTGTTAAATGTTAATACTTTTATTGTTAAAACATAATATTGTTAAATGCAAGTGCCTGTGTTCAAATATGACTTCAAATATTACTTTTTAAATATTTCTTTTTCAGGAAAAGTGCAAAATGTTTCAAATTCCTGTGCAAAATCTTGATAATATCAGGAAGGCTCGAAAAAAGGTGAAGGGCGTTCTTGTGGATCTTGGGCTTGACAGCTGCAGGGAGTTGTTGAAGGTAAAGCATTTGAAATAATGTAAAATAATCTTGAAGAAAAAAAAACTTGAAAAATGTTTCAGTGTTTAGTGTATATATCATGTTTCTCTGCCCTAGATCTTTATGATGGGGTAAAGAAAAGAAAATTGCATATTGACTTGAAGGATTACTTAAGTATGAGTACTTACTTGCTAGGTGTGGAACTTAGTTTTTTAGTACATCAGGTTGAAAGACGCTCCATTTCTCAACAAGATATGTTATACATGGTACTGCGTATTCTCTACTAGTAATAGTGCAACAAAAGGAAACAGTACAACTTGAAGAAAAACACGACAAGTGAAATGTTTCTGTGTAATACACAAGTGACTTTTTTATGATTCTTTTAAAATCACAAGCAGATGAAGACTTGAATCAAATCTCTGAAGAATATACAAATTACTGGAATTTTTAAAACCAACAAGCAGTTGGATCCAAGTAATCTTGCTGCAGGCCTCTAAAACTTGTTTTCAGGGAGAAATACCAAACTTGGCTTATTGAGTTGTAGTTCAGTTCTATATCTCCAAAAGTGTACGTAAGTGTACTGAGGTGATCAAAGTGAATTTAGTGCCATTGTCACCACTTACTTCTTGCACAGTACCTTCCCCTGTATGAAGAATTTATGCCATCAGATTGGCAAGCCTAGTACCAGAAAAAGTGCAAGTATTAGTAATGCAACTCAGTTACTAAACAGTAGTGTATTTCAAACAGCTGATAAGTGGCCTTTTTTGGCTGTTTGATATGTTCATAACTTCACATTGACTGTAGGCAAGAGTTTGGATTAATTCTCTGTGATGGGACTAAAATAATTTAACTCTGTGTAGGGGTGCTGTTGTGTCTTTTGTGGTATGTTTTTTTAAATGAAAATGCATAAGCATTTTTTCAAATCATTTACCTAAGATCTACATGCATATCTAATTCTGGAACATTCTTGGTTATTGTGGTTGAACAACGTTAGCTCTAAATAAACGTAAGAGCTCAGAAAGTGTATTTGTCTAGTAATTGTTGTGCACTGTTTTCATTGTGTTATATATTGTTTGGAAATTAACATTCAGAAGCTGTTCTATTTTGATCCTTTGAAGTAAACATGTTTTGATTATGTTAGTTTTTTTGTTGTGGAATTGATTACAATCTTAAGTTTTTGAAGGCTCTTTGAGGTTTAATGGTGAATAAGGAATACGTATTTCTGTTTTAACTTAAAAAAAAAAAATAAAAAAATGGTGGCAGGGAACCCAGTGACCATTTTGATTCTGGAAATGATGTGAAATGCAGGCCCCCAAAATAGCATTTTAGTATATTTTGCAAATAATTCTCTCTCAACCAAGCTTATAACTTAACTTTTGTTTTTCCAGACAATCTGGGGCTGTCCATGACTTAACCAGCAACAAGGATTGTTTTTAGGATTGATTTGTACTTGGCTTGTATGATGACAGACTGTCGTTTTAGTAGAAGAGGGTGTCTGATATTTTAGTAGGAGAGAAGTAGCTTAAGGTTTTTTGTTTTTTTCTTCAAATATTAAGGTGGATTTCTGGACATCGTGCTTTTGAGGAGGCAGGACAATTGAGAAAACGGTATGAAGTGATATGATGCAGACTTGACTTCTTATCTGGGCTTAAGATTGGTTTTAAAACATTCTAATAAGGCATGACAGTACGCAGTAGCTTGAGGAAAGTGAAGGAACTTAATGTACAGCTCACTATCTCTTTGTAGCTCAGACCAGCAGGATTAGGTGTTAGGCTCAAAGTTCTTAATTGCTCTCTGCTAGGGAGATAACAACCTTTTGTGCTAAATTACATTCGTTTCTCAAAGTAACACTATTAAGTATGATTACTCTAATGTCAGAGTTTTTCAGGTTCTCGGAGGGTTTTATTCTCCTGTTGTTACCTCTCACTTCTTCAGTTTTCCTCCCTGTTTTCCTCCCCTTCTGGTTCCTTCCCTTTCTGGTTGTTTCTGAGACATCAAGCAAGAATTCAAAATAAGCCATTTGCATCACTTACCAGTTGTAGTGATAAGAATGGTTCTTTATCAGTGAATATTTCTCTGTACAAAATAGACATTTCAGCAAAATGATCTAGACCTACTAGCACACGCCTGGGTTGTAGGAATCTGGTGTTCAAGTCTAGGAGCCTCTCTTGGTGGAGGGTACTCAAACAAGAAGCAAAACATTTCAGGTAGGCCACATAAACTTCAGGAAGCTCACTCTGGTGTGTTCAACTAAACAATTGTTAGTAAATCTTGAGTCTTTTTCTCTATCAAGACTTAAAATCACTGTATGCTATAAGGGTGTGGAACTTAACTTCTCTTGCTCAGGGTAAGGGTTCTCTCTAAGTTCATGAGCTTTCAGGAGTGTTTGGCTTAAGAAGTAAACTTGGGTAGTACCAATACCTTAATTAGAACGCAAAAAGTTGGTTCATTGTTTTGAGCTTTTCAGGATTCTCTTTGGGGCAACTTGCAGGTTGAAAAAGCTAGAAAGCTTATTGCAGACTTGATTACACTTCTCTAAATCCTGGAAAAAGTTCATTTAAATCAAATTATCACTAGCATGCCTTTCTGTCGCACAGATAGTGATGCTTACATTAGCACCATGCAGGCAGGAACCTAGTGCAAACAAAGCCTGCATTAAGTAGCATTGACTGCTACAGGATTTTTTTTGTTGCTACTTATATTCTGCGTTGCTTGTAAGTATTGTATCATGTTTTTGACCACAAACTATGGGGATGCATAAATTCCACGTCTCTTGTAGGTGAGCTAATCTTAGCTAGTCTTAATTACCTGCTTCTGCTGTTCCAGTGGTTTTGGTGCATAAATGAAAACTTTTGTTTCACCTAAGACACCCTAGTGTATTGTTGGAGTTGGCCAAGGATCTTTAGAAATGCCTAGTAAACAGGAATCTGTTTTTTTATTTTTATTTTTTTTCATGAAGTTTGTACTTGGAGGTATGTGGGCCTCAGAAAATTGGAGAGGAACTTTATAGTAGTATTTGACTTAAGGTTGGGGAACTTATTGTTCTAATATAATTGCATAGAAGAATGCTGTAAGGAAAGTTGTTTACTCTGATATGGTTGTTCCAGATATAATAATAATGCCACTCTTACAGATTTAGGAGAAATACTGCTAGTCCTTGGGAAAAGGTTCTGGGAATGTCTTTGTCTTTGCAAGTTAAAAGTATAGTAACGCTATGGAAACTTAATACTAAAACCTGTTGCAAAGTAAACCATAGTGATAAGTTAATAAATGGAAGTAAATGCTGAAATACTACAGTTTTAGAAGGAGAAGGTAGAGGGAGAAAAGGTCTTTCATTGTTCACTGTGAACTTGGCTAGAAGCAAGGGAATTAAAGTATAAATATTTTTGCTCCCATATTATTTTAAGTAACCATGAAGTTCTCAGAATTCCCACTATCACAGGAGGCAGTCATTTGAGCTAGTAATTGAGGTAAAATAAATCAAAGTTGAGTTAGAGAAGTAACTCTGGACTGAGTTTTGAAACCTGTATCTGAATACTGTATGAACTTTGCATTCATCCTGTTTACTTGCTTTGTATTGAGACTGTTTCTGTGTTGAGAACAGACCTACCAGATTATTTTTTTTTTTCTTTAGAATCTTAAAAGTTTTGACCCAGGTGAAAAATACTTTTGCAACACTTCATGGAGTGATGTCTCTCCTTGGGAGTCTGTGGGCAAAAGGAAGGTATGTTTTTGTATTAGAAATTCTGAATAGATGTACATGTGGAATTGCTGTATCTTACTAATTTCAGAAGTCCTTCTAAAGCTAAAATACATGTTTATGGGTAAAAATAAATAGCTTTGTTTTCTAAATACTGTTGGGTAATAATCTTTCATTGTCTATGTTCTTTTCTGTAATTCATCAGGTTATAAAGACTATTCTGTTTGCTGTTTGGCGTCTTGAAGGATACAACCCTGAACATTAATATTTCATGTATCATGCTAACATTCTGCCTTTTTAGCCTCATCTGATATGTAGTCTTAACGTGGTTTTGTACACAACATGCTTCTTTTTCCTTCGGAAGGATGAAAATGGGATTACATAGGTAGAAGTGGATTAAGCTGAAATTCTCATTAGCAGCTTGGGATAGGGTTGTAGTGGAAAACACATTCCAGTTAGATTTACGTATGTGAAACAGCTTTTACTTTTTATATAGAATCTTGTGTGAAGCTAGAATCTCGAAGAAAGGCAGGGTTGAGATGGATAAAACGAAGTATCTTAGAAACCCATTGGAGTATAAAATCATCAAAATCCTGTATAAAGCATAGGAGCATATCCAGAGAAAAGATAGTCTTTTCTGAGTCTTGCTGAAGAGTCTTGAGACTCCTTTTTCCATGAGGAAGGCCTTTACAACTTGTAAACAGTAGTAGGTCTCCTCTTTTCATCCTAGTAAAAAGGTAATGGTTTAGAATTGTATGGCGGTGGTTTGCCAGGATTTTTTATCTGCATTTACTATGTTTAAAATGAGAACTAAGGCTATCAAGTACAGTAGTTGCCTTTAATAACAAAGCCTTCAACATCCAGGCTTACCAAATCAATCAGACTTTGCCAAGCTCATTTAGTAGGAAGTGACTTCCCCCTCTCCCATGACCTTTGTCTGCTTTGTCTTCTAGTTCTTAGTTCTCCTTTTCTGAACTTGGATTCACAGGTTTGGGACCAGATGTTGATCCGATTTGCCAAGCTATGTCTTTTGAATG
This sequence comes from Anser brachyrhynchus, assembly GCF_964034855.1. Classification (NCBI taxonomy): domain Eukaryota; kingdom Metazoa; phylum Chordata; class Aves; order Anseriformes; family Anatidae; genus Anser; species Anser brachyrhynchus. The sequence continues at coordinate 48,406,893 of NC_137695.1, read as the reverse complement.
CTAAGCTTGTCTTTCTCTTCAGACAACCTTGGTTCTTTGATCTGTGTCATTCACTTATTTGGTTTCATGCTGCCTAGATTTGGGAGAAAAGAAGATGGTCCTTCAAGGTGTCCTATTCCAAAGTTGCTGCAATAAGGGAGAAAAAGTTGTCAAATCTGTGTTCTTAAAAATGGCTTCATAATTAGTTTGTATGACCTGGAGTAGAAATGAATCCACTCAAGGCGTAATAAATTACAAGGGAAGAAGGTGGGCACAAATTTTTCTCCCTTTAAGTATGCCATCTTTAAGTCTGCTTTTCAACAAAAACAGATCTCCGTGAAACTGAGAAGATACATGCTATACATACAGTGAAAGCATTTTTGACAGGTGATAGAGCAGACTTACTTTAAAACAGATAACAGGGATTTAGGAAATGGCGGTTTCTAAGTGGATTTTGTTTGTTTGTTGTTTGTTTGCAGAGATACAGAACAAAGCCGTACTGCTGTAGTTTATGCAAGTTCTCGTCAAAATTGCTTACTTCATTCAAGAATCACTTGCACCGTTGCCATGAGGATGAAATGGACCAAGAGCTTGTGGTTCCTTGCCCAAAATGTGCATTTGCTTCTGAGCCAAAAATAGTGGGAAAACATATCCGGATGTTTCATTCATCTAATAAGAGAATACAGAACTATACAGTCAGCATTTTGGATGGCATGAAACAATTCAGGAGTGATATCATAAACTTCACGTGTCTAAAATGTAATTTTACAGACACATTGTATTATAATATGAAGAAACATGTTCTGATGAACCACTTTCAAAACTTAATAAGTATATATTTTGGCCAGAGATCTGATGAAAGTGAAGAGAATTTGGTTGAGCACTACTGTAAAAAATGTAATGCTTCTGCAAACAGCCAAGATTCTTTAATGTATCATGTCTTGACAGCTGAAACACACAGAGACCTGGAGAACAAACTTCGGTCTGTGATTTCAGAACATATTAAGAAACCTGGACTTGTGAAACAAATGCATATTGCTCCAAAGCCTCCTCAAAGTGTGGCTGCGCCTGCTCCATCTTCAGGGCCTCCTGCAGCCTCAGCAGGTTCCATCACAGCTCCAGCTTGCATCCAACTTGCATTTCCGCAGAATAATCAAAACCAGACTGTGGTGCAGTCAAAACCAGTTCAGAACACAGTCAGATCTCTGACTGTTCCAAGTGCCTCTGGTAGTGTTCCACATACAACTTCTGCTCCGATTGTTACCCCATCACATGTTACTCTTGTATCCAGTCATCTTCCTGTAGGTCAGAATAGTGTTAATATTCAGCCGTCACCTTCTCAGCCTATAATTGTTTCTCATAGGCTTCCTCTTAATCAGCCTGTCAGGACTGCAGCTGTTCCTCTTCATCATTCTGTTGGGACCCTAAGTAGAACCGTGGCCCCTGCAGTTCTTCCTCTTAATCAACATGTCGGGCCTGGACTCTTTCCTATTAATCAGTCTCTTGGTACTATAAATAGTCCAGTTGCAGCTGCGACGTTACCTGTTACTCAGCCTGTCAGCCCTGCGAATCAGCTGGTTGCGCCAGGAGTGCTCCCTGTGAATCAGCCGGTTGCACCAGGAGTTCTCTCTGTCAACCATGCGGTTGGGAATGTGAATAGACCCACTGGTCCTGGAGTCCTTCCTATGGCTCAGACGGTTGCATCAGGGGTTCTCCAGCTTAATCAGCCTGTCGCACCTGGAGTTGTTCCTGTCAGACAGCCTGTTGGACCTGGGTTTCTTCAGCTTAATCAACCTGTTGCCCCAGCAGTTATCCCTGTAAATCAGCCAGTTAGACCTGCAGTTTCCCAAAATGCAGCTTTTTTGACTGCAGGTTCTATACTTCGGCAGTTGATTCCAACTGGGAAGCAGGTTAATGGGATACCCACATACACGCTTGCCCCAGTTTCAGTGACATTGCCCGTACCTCCTGGCGGTGGAGTAGCAACAGTTACTCCACCACAAATGCCTATCCAACTAATGCAGTCTGGAGCAGTAACTCAGTTATCTCAGTCACCAGCTAGTGCACCCTCTCCACCTGTGCTTTTAACGTCTCAGAATATATCATTACAAGCTCCCCCACCTGGTCCTGAAACAAGTCAGGCTGTCAGACAGGCTAAGCAATGGAAGACTTGCCCTGTTTGCAATGAGCTCTTCCCATCAAATGTGTATGAGGTACACATGGAAGTGGCCCACAAACATAGTGAAGTAAAAATTGAGGATATGCAGCAACCTGACAAACTTGCAGCTTGTGCACCCTTTCTAAGGTGGATGACAGAGAAGACTGTCCGGTGTTTTTCTTGTAAGTGTTTTCTCTGTGAAGAAGAGCTCATGAAACATCTCTTGATGCATGGCTTAGCTTGCTTGTTTTGCACAGTTACTTTCCATGACTTAAAAAGCCTTGTGGAGCACAATAAAACTACTCATAACGGGAAAAAGCAGTTACATGCAGATTATAGCAACAGAGGATTTCAGTTAGGTAATGAGGCTCAGGGTGACCTTGTATTTCCTCACTTTGATTTCAGTACAGTGTTACCAAAAGAAGACATCGGTGAAAGAGAAGTACATTTGGCAGTGCTTGCTGGAGTAAATTCGAGGACGCTAGTCCCCGTTTACATCAAAGTGAAACCTCAGGCAGCAGAAGTGAACAACAGGTGCAGCAAAAAAGTGTTAACCTGTCCCTTTTGTTTTGGAACATTTGTTAGTCAAAGAACCTATGAAATGCATTTGAAAGAAAGGCATCATATTATGCCAACTGTACATACAATTTTAAAGTCTCCTGCTTTCAAGTGCATCCACTGTTGTGGCGTGTACACTGGAAATATGACTCTAACAGCTATTGCTGTGCATTTGCTCCGTTGTAGAAGTGCTCCCAAAGACAGCAACTCAAGCATGAAGATGCAGCTTGAACGTACTGAGAAGAAAGAGTTACTGTTTGTGAATGGTGAAAAGCATGATTCCGTGATACTTAAAAGAAAGCTATCTGATTCCTGTTTCATTGCGGAAGACCAAAGGAATAAGGAACAGCAGCCTCTAAGCTTGTGTACTGGCATAGCTCTATCTCCAGAAGAAGAATTGTATTCAGGGCTAGTGCCTTTCAAACGACAGAAGATTAATAGGACTGAGATAAAGAAAATTCCTTCCAGTGAGGATCTGCATATTCTAGCAGTAGATCCTAAACAATATGATCACAATTCGTATGATGCTCAGAAACAGTTTTTGACAGACTACTTTCATGAGAGGCCCTATCCCTCAAAAAAAGAGTTGGAATTGCTATCCTCGCTGCTGTATGCTTGGAAAATCGATGTTGCGTCATTTTTTGGGAAAAGGAGGAATACATGCTTAAAGGCAATAAATAATCACAAACCATCTGTGCTGCTGGGTTTCAGTATGTCTGAACTAAAAAACATTAAGCACCGTTTGAATATAAAAGATGAAGCGTTAGATATGTAAACAAGCTTTTTATAACAACTAAAAGCAATCCATAATTGTATACTTAACAATTTTGCAATTTATTATATTGAAATATTTGTTTTAACTTGCAGACTGGCCTGTTGAAGGGTTGCAGTAGGACAGAAAGTCTCATTCAGTTGTGACTGTTATTGTGAAAGGCACACATAGTTGTGTATTTGAAACAGCTAAAACCTTCAGATTTACACTTCTGGAATTTGTTTTAGCTTTTTACTTTTTTTGGAGTCTTTTTTTTTGTTCTGTTTCCCTTTTTCCTCCTCCAGGCTCCCATTAGACTTTTTATACCACCATGTAAAACTTTTTGTGCTATTAAATACAAATTTTATTTTATTTTTCTGCAATGTCATCATCTTTTCTAAACAATAAAATGTATAATGTTTAAAATACTGAGGTGAACTAGATGAAATACATCTATTTGATTATTTGTATTTTTCAGTCCTTGTAATTTTTAAACTTCTTTTTTTAATCTGCTGAAGAACTGCTTATAGGCTTTACATCCATTGGTCCCTTCAAATTCTGAATGTGCTGGTAGCAATAAAGTTCCTGGCATTCTCTTTTCTGAATCATAATAACACCTGTGCCAGTGAAGTCTGGTGACTCATAATACCCAACTAGTATTAACGTGGTGGGGATTTGAGGGGCTGGGGGTGCTTACTGAAGTGTTACAGTTAACTGACTTGAAATGGTTGTGTTTATTATCTGTTAAATAGATCTTGCTAACCAGAACTGTTTACTCTTTTTTTTGTTGGTGTTGAAACCTGGTTGTTTAAATGCTGTTCAAAGCTTGGTACCAGCATTTAGTTTTTCCTTTTTCAAAAAGCAAAACTGCTTTGGGTTGTGTCACATTGCTCTGATAGCGTGGAATATGACTTCCATGCACGTAACCGATCTCTAGAAGCCCTACCCAAGTATCACTGAAGTTTGGTGAAAAATCTGATTTTTACTTTCATTTTAAATGGGTGTTGCATGAGGTAGTAACTGAGCAGTGCTTCTTCCCCAGCAAATTAAGTATATCTTTAAGTGCTTGAAGTGAGGAATAATACGAACACAAACTGGTTGAATAGGCGGCATTAAGACTCTGAATTGTCCATTTCCTGAAACAGAGCTATATATATATATAGTGATTATTTTTATTACAGAGAGCATAAGAATGGTATAAAACTCCAATAGATTATCTTGTTCAGTATGATTTAATATCCCTACTACAGGAAAGTTGGTTATAACAAATTGTATATTGAATTATTGGTGGTTACATTGAGGTCTTTAGTTTTGTTCCTTTTTTCAGGATATGCTTGGTTTCAGCTGGCTTGTAAGACAGTGCTTCCAAAATTCATTAATAGCCAGTCATGTAATAACCTATAATTTTTATTATTTTCCTTCCTCCCCCTTGTCTTTCGTAGAAGACAAAAAAAAAAAAAAAAAAGGAAACTGTTCTACCGGTTAATTTGTGCCAGTGTTATAAGGAAAAGGTAATGTCCCCAAACTATTTTCTATTTTTTTAAATTAATAAGCATATGTTTATCGTATGCAATATTTTTTAAAGCAGATGCAGGATTGTTTTTGTGCTGTTTCTAAAAGGATGTGACATTTTAACATAATTTTGTAGCAGCCTACCTGAGGTTCTATAAGCAATTAAAAATTCTATTTTTGATACAATCTTGATATTTTCGTATTGACCCCTTCCAAGAATTTTAATGTATATGTAACATGCAGTTACCTAAACAGTCTATTTGCAAAAATCTATTTGTTTAATACCGAAAAAACTTAGTTGAACAAACTTAATCACCTTCGATGGGTTTGCCCACACCTGCCACCCTGCTACAACAAGTAGTAGTGCATTCTTAGAGCTTAATATTAGCTCATTAAAAAGTCAGTGAATAAACGGTCAAAATTGAGATTTATGCATAGCGCAGTTTATAAAGCAGTTTGAAAGACTCTTAAGTGAGAAAGAGGGATGCTGTAAAAGTCCTGAAATCTTAGGCACTCATTTTCAGTCTCAAATGTTGATACTTTGTGCTGTGTCATCTTTGGGGTAGTTCTGCTGATATCGGTGAGACTCTGGCAGGAAGGAATTTGCCAGTGTGCATCTGGGGAAGGCATATGATAAATGGTTGAAGATTCACCTTTGAGATGAGAGTGCTGCTTGGAGTGGGTAGCTGGGAAGTCATATCAGAGTTCATCTATGCTTGGGGCATCAAGGAAACAGTCCAGTCTTACTGGCTTTTTCCTACATAGCATCTAGAGGTGATGTTAAGCATTTTATATATTGGATTTCACAGTTTTAAATAAACCAGCTTTCTAACCTTCTCTTAGGTGTGTGCGCAAATAATTGTGTGGCGCCCCACTCTACCCCCCCCCCCCCATTATATTTATTTATGAAATAAAATATTCATGGAACTTGGTGTTGAAAGAGACACAAAAGTAAAGTAGGACCTAGATCCAGATGCTTTAGGTAAATATTAAAATGAAATAGTGCCTTATAGTAATACTGTGCATTAAATACTGACTGTTTTCCAGGGAACCGAAGTCTCGGTACTAATTTGCTATTGCTAAATACTCCTTTCTTCATTAAATTAGGACTCCAAAAACGAGCAACAAACATACATTTTGAAATGTGAAACAAGTAACTGAAATATCAAAGCGCAGGTTACAGTACGGTTGTGGTGATCAGAAAAGCTGAGGACGCTGTGTTTAAAAAAAAAAAAAGTTAAACTTGTCTTTTTATCTAAATTAAGCTTAAGCTTTGCTATAGGCTTCTCAAGTGTGAAGTCACTTGGTGAGAAATTTTTATTCTGGGAAGATGCTGCACCTGTCTAGGAGTACATGGTGTGGGTAGTCTGGTAAGTGCGCGTCTCTTTTTGTAAGGAAAGAGCTTAACACTCCTGGTACCTGCTGTTGGGCAAGATGGGTCTAACCAAGTGCTCTGTCTGCAGTAGGCTTTCCAAATGTAAATCCTTAAAGCATGCAGGTAAAGCTCTGATCCGCTGTAAAAGAAATACATTTGGAAGGAATGCCTGGTTCGTTCACAGGAAGATTGTGGCAAGTATTTGTTCTTCATGGAAATAAAGCAAACAAAACTGTATTTATTCTTCTGTAATCTATTGGTTTCATAGAAGCATTTGTGTTTGAGAAATACTTTGTTGTGGTCTCAAGTTTTTGAGCAGGAAAATCATGTTTGTGAAATACTGTGATGGCTTATTATTTGGATATGTAATAGGAAGGATTGTTACTCTAATGGGATTTGGTCGCACCTATTCTGCATACGTTCTAGAGGTTAAGTTCTTAGTGTTTGGTAAACTGACTTTTTCTTGAGGGACAAAAAAACACCAGTGTGATTATTTTCAAATCACAATAGTTCACAGAATCAAATGCTTTTTGTCCTTCACTGCTTTATATTGCTTAGCAAAAATCAGGGGCTTATCGAAGTAGCTGCTATATACAATTTTGGGTCTGCAATTCCTAACAGATACCTCTATAAATCTAGTTCTGCTGCACCTGGCTATGCAGTTTTCAAACATAACAATTGTCATACTTAACTGTGGGCACTTTGCAGGGGGAAAGATGCTTGAAGTCAAGTAGCAAAGTACAGATACATGGAAAGAAAAAAGCAGCAGTCTAATAAATAGCAAGGGGAAAAATACAAAAAAAAAGCCTTCCAAAAATATGCATGGCTTATTTTAAAGTTCATATGAATTTTCACTCCTTCCTTTGCACAACGTATTTGAAAATGACAAATCGAGGGTATTAATGAATGAAGCAGAACTTGGTGGTGCTGCATTTAAAGTCTGACCTAACGGTGTGCTTTAGTGCCATCACTGTTTCTGCTGCTCTGACTTGAGGGGCAAGTTGCAACTGTGACCATAAGTATTTCTTTTTTTACTTAAGTACAGCATCCCCAAACATTTATGACATAGTCTTTATCTCTTTCCTTTGAATTTTAGCTTAACGTTCTGAGTTATACAGGGCATATGCAGCATGTGCTTACAGTACTGCCCTATGTGTTCGAGAAGAATGTGGTTCTGCAGATACGTGGAACGTTAACATGGACTGGATGCCTATCTTCTCATTCTGCATAAAGTGTTATTTGTTAGTGGTATGTTAAAATGCACTTCATAATGAAATCAATTTAGGCTTTGGGTGTCTTTGAAAGTACTGTTCTTTATTTTGGCTGTCTGTCAAAGAAATAGCGGTTCTTGCTATCAATAGCATAAAGTCGTAAAGACTGAAACTGGTAGGTACTTCATGCACTGACCTTCACCAAGAAAGCAAATTGTTGAACAACTGACAGTACAAGCGTATGTCTGAAAGCCATCGGGCATTGACGTTTTTGGAGAAAGATCTGATGAACTGCATTATCTGAGTCAGTGCGTCATTTTAGCTTACAACCCATTTGGAAGTGAAAAAGATACTCAATTTTGAATGAAGTGAAAAGTGTTTAAAGAAGTGTTGCTTTTCATTTGCTGTATGGGTATGTGACAGGCTTGCTAAGGAAGACATTGATGACTTTAGATAGCTGTCCTCAGCATGCTGTATTGCATAGATCTGTGGTGAATGAAAGGACAACAGTAAGATTTGGGTTTTGGCAGTCTTCCTGGTATAATTGCTGTAGTTTTTGCTGCTCCGTGTTTCTTGACTGGCCCACATCGGGAGTGGGACACGTGGTTTTAGAGCAGCTGTTGTATAACCGAAGAACACACAGCTTAGGATTGATGAACTGCTTCAGAAAAACACCAAGGCAGCAACTCGAGCACAGTCAGTATTAGTAAGTGAGTAGCAAAGAGAGATTACAGAGTAAACACTGCAGATTTTATTTATTTTCAGAAGAACAGTGAAAGGGGTGAGAAGTTCATCTGGCACATTCCAGTCTCCACTGAGAGATGCGGAAGATTGTCGCTTGTGGATCGGGCTTGTTAGCCGTGCTGTCATGCACATGGTATACCAAAAGGTCACTTTTTAGAAAAGGTAGTGAAGAAAGGATGCTATTGGAGACTCTGTAAGATACTATCCTTGGCATATCACATAGAAACCTAGTTCCAGAACATGGGTTGTGAGGTATAGTTTCTACATCATGAAGGACAAGTCTCCTTAACAAACTCCCCTTAATTCATCTTGTGTGGTGCAAAACCATGCACCATCATCCATCTACCTGAGAACTGGCATCACGTGCTAAGATAGAGGGTGAGGACTGATTTACGTGCTTGGAGCTTTCAGGATGGTTTCCTCTCCTGATCTGGGTAGAGGATTAGGGTTGCCAGGGTATTACTTATGCCAAAAGAGGTAGTTACCTTTGCAAGTTCTGCCAGTCAGCTCTATGTGCGACCATGCATGTGATAAAGTTCTGTCTGATTACTGCCACAGTGACTGCACTTCATCTTCCAGTGATCAGTAGAGCTAAAGGTAAAGTGTGCTGGTCAACAACGACCCTACATGTGGCAGGGCTGTACGTTAGCAGAGATGGAGGGTAGACAATAGACATGGTAGACATGGACAGTGCAGCCAAACCTACTGTATCTTGGCTTGCTTATTCTAGAATAGAATGCTTAAGGTACTTTTTAGGACAGATCTTACTAATGTTAATAATGTGAAAAATGCAGTTGTGTTAACCAAACTTGTTAATGGAAGAAAAGCTGTGAGCATCTATATAGAGCAGAGCCAGTATCATATTTGAAGAACAGGAGTGCTTCAAAGAGAAAGAAATGGCTGCTGGAAGTGAAGGAGCTGCTGTAATGTGAAACCTGATCTGAAACAATCTAGTGATCATTCTACCACCGTTATAGTCATCTATGCTAGAAGAGATTAATTCAACCTAGTAGAGATTCAGTGAGGGCTACAACCTCAGTGCAGTTAGGGCAAAAAGCCCGTTTTCTGATTAGGGCACAGGACTTTTTCAGTTCTGAAGAGCGAGGTGTGTGTGATAGTTCCGCGCAGTAGGAAGGGGTTGGCTGTACAGGTTTAGGACCTTGCTTCTGGCACTTCTGTGAGGGTTTCTAGCAGCAGAACCTGTAGGGATGAATTTAGTTCTTTTAGGGGAACACAAGGGCCTCGCCTGAAGATGGAGCTGCTGGAGAAACTAGCTGTGTGGTCACCCCAGTGGAGCAGTGGTGCCACCTAACACCAGGCCTTTAAAGGCCTTACTTTGTGCACTTCAGGTGCTGGTATGCAACTTGGGAAACCTATGGAGAATACATGAGCCCTAGTGCCAAAAAGTAATGAAAGAAATGAGCTGATAGTAAACAGTGCTAGGCAATCTCAGTAGAAATAATTATCCACCATCTCCTGTAAAATGATGGTCAATTTACGTACTTCTGGACAGCAGATTATACACATCTCCAGGTGGTTGCATATCAAACAATTCAACGTTGCCATAATTAGAAGATGGGCATTCTGCCCTGACAACCATCAGCAGAGGTGGGATGTTAGCTTTGTGAACTGGAACTGGATCGCATGCACCAAACTGTGTCCTTGACTCTACACCAGTCTTCCCAGTACTCCCCTTACAGAGGTCCCTAATATCAGAGAAGACAATGGTGCTGGTGCCTAGAGTTTATTATTCAGGTTTTAAAATACTAGTTAGAAACACATGATGTCTTTTTTGAATGATAGATAAATGGTCCAGCAACTTGAGATGTTGCCAAATACAGTGTAGAAGGCTTAACGTCTCTTGTTCTTGTCTTCTCCACTGGCATCTCCAGCTATAACTTAAGTTTCCTCCTTTGCTAGTTTTTTTTTTTTGCTATTTTTTTTTTTTTAAGTTTCCTCCTTTGCTAGTTTTTTTTTTCATTACAGCATGACTGAAGAGCAGGGCTATGAAATGACACTGTGGCTCTAGGTGCAGATTTCATGCCCTCCAGCTCCCCAGAAAACTGCTTCTTACAGAACTGAACTATTACCATGCTGAAAATTCAGAGATCCTGGCTCCTGCTGGGCTCAAAGCTCAATAGAACCTGTAAGCCAGAAATCGCTTACTCTGATATTTGTTCCCTTGGCTGGTCCACTCCGGGGGGGGGGGGGGGGCGGGTCATATGAATATGCACTGCTGGCATCTCAGCCTTACTACCACTCTGTTGAGAAGAGTCAAACTAAACAAGCAGAAACAGGACTGAAGCATCTCGCTAGAGCCAATTATTGATGTTAACTCTGGTTTTCAGGAGACAAGAAAATAATGTTTTGTATGTTTCAGCCATATCCTGTAGAAAAACAACAAACAGCCTTATGCTGCTTTGAATTGCTCTCTGTCCCTTCTTAAGAAAACCCAGATTTCCATTCAGATATTGACAGAACTTCATTAACGTTAAATGGAATAGCATCTGAACACTCTATCAAATGTCTCCCCAGTAAGCTCAAATTTCACAAATTGCAAGTAAAATTGTGCTTGGTTTGCTCAGTCTCTTCTGGTTCTTTTGAATTCAAAACCCATAAGTAAATAAGTTTCTTCAGTCCTGTGAGGGAGCCAGAGATCCTGAGAATACCTAGAAAATATTCAAGTAATTTTGTTAATTCAGCAAAAAAGAACCTAAGCCCTGTATGCTTTTGATGCTGGATTTATATTTGGGATTATACTAAATTTCATTGGTTCTGCCTATATTTAACATACCCATTCAAAAGCATCACTGTTTTCCATGAAGTACTAGATGTTCACATATGACTGCAAAAATCCCTGGATTTAAATTCTGCTTTTTCCAGCTTCTTAATTCAGTGTACAAATTGAGAACTATTTTTATATTATCTTTCATCAAATAAAATCTTTACAGGTGTACAAAAAAAAAAGTCACAATATATGCTTATGCAGTTCCACTAGGGCTATGCTTTTAAGAGCTTTCTTACTTTTTCCAGTGTGGTGTAGATTTAATTTCAGTAGACGTCAGATTGCTTCAGCTAAGCACTGAACAAGGTAATAGGATAGATGCTAAAGAGGTACTTACTAATGATTTGGAAAATAGAAGGAATTCAATAAATCTGAATTGCTTGCAGTTTCTGGTGAGATCATCTCAGCCACTCCAGTTAGAAAAAAAAAATAATCTCTTCAAATGTATTCATTACACTTGTGTCCAATTTTTTCATACACAAAAGAATCTTAGAAGCAGGTGAAGATACTCGACAAGTTCTTTCTGTCAGGACTGATGATTATGTGCATCAGTCTTCCTGGAGATACTTGGTGAGAACAGTTCCCAAGAACAGCTGCATTTGTACTAACCTATTGTAAGAATTCAGAAACTATATATTTATATATAAAATATAAAACTACTCTCCACTTATTCACAGACCACAACAACAACAGATAATACATAGACAAGTAGTTGATGGAGGTTTCAAATAAATTCTCTCTGTGGACTTGCAAGAATTCACATCTAGTCACCAGACTAGTTTGCTTTGGAGGAGGTTGAGCCTTAAAGTTTAGGTACAAATAAGGTATTAATTATGTCCTTAATATTTGTGCAGATTTCCAGCTGCACAGGGTGAGGGAAGTGTCTTCCAAATCAAAACTGGATGACAATAACTGTACAAAGAGGGCCCCATAAACATATTTATATGTCTTCTGTCATCAGTCAAGTCTGACACTCATTGCATTGATTTGCATGCATGTGACATTACAAAGAAACGTGGTAAGAAAAAAACCACAAGAAACAAAGACTTGAAATTTACTTCCTTTGGAAAGATTAAGCTATGTAAGACAAATGTATGTAATTGCAGTTAGTTCTAAGCATTGATTTGAGAAAGAAGAAAAGAAAGAAGCACTGTAATGCAGACTTCTATAAAATTACATGCTTTCACATATAAGGACACACAACAGTTTTATTAAAATAAAAAAGCTTTAATACTTTTGTATTTAAAAGATTTAGCAGAAAATAATTGATACAGACATGCTACAGTAACATACATGTTTGAAAAGTTTTCAGTGCTTTCTTTCGACGTTCAGCATTTTGGCAAAAATAAGTTTTTCTGTATATACTTCAAAAGTTGGCTATCATAATACTGATATAAAATACTTCATGTAGACTAAGGTCATGTGCATAAAATAAAATAAGTAATAAAACATACTGTTTGTATAATCATTTAAACATATTTAAAGTATAAATTTCATTAGATAACATGCAAATACTGCAATATTTTAAATGGCACTTAAATATAGATACTGAGATTCTTTATAATTTTGCATCCAATATGAGATTCTGAAATGTACAAAATTATAAAAAGAACATATTTCTTCATTGAAGTCAGGTACTAGTATAGAGCTTGATTGTCATTTCACAAGCATTGAGCCCAATGTCCTGCAAATCTTCACTAGTCCAAGCAAAGATGTCTGTTGAAATAGGCCCAGGGCTAGTTTTCTTCATAATAAAATATGAAAGTGTATTTACATGAGAATAAACTCTCATATTTTTGGTAAGGTAATTAAGTAGCAGCATTTTTTTTTCTTCCAAAAATGATGTTTAGAATAGGTGCATACTTTTTGTTGTCACTGGTATTCATCTTAATAATATAAAATTAAAATTTTTCAATAAACTCAAAACACTATTTGTTCATTTCTGAAAAAAACCACCTGTAAGATCCCTTCTTTCAAAAATCATAAATCTATAATGTCAGAACCTTCCAGAGTACTTTTATGATTGCAAAATCAGTGGAAAATGATCTAATTGTGCTGAAACAAACATCTGACTAGTAATGAATAAAAGAATCATGTTTCACATTCCAAATTTCATATTCCAAATATTCTTCATTCTTCAGTGAAAAATATTAGTACACCAAGTGTTCTGGAATTTTTGTTTTCTGGTTCAGTGATCAACAATTCTCAATGTCCTTCACAATACAAAACACCCTCAATACTCATGCATATTTTCTAAGCAGCTATATATAACACGTTAATGTTAACAAAGTAAATAAAAGGCTTACAAACAGGGAGTGCAGAACAGACAACACTTTAACAGAAGTAGAAGAAATGCTAAACGATACTTGTACTTGGGATGCAATTAGAGCTGACAGCGGCACATGTGATGCTAATGTTGGACTGTCTGAATTTATCAGTGATTCTATCTTTTCTGCTTCTTTATTGCAGGCTTCAATCTAGGAAGAAAAGTGTTATTATTTCTCTTCTTGTCACGTAAAATGCCAATGCAAAACTATTTCTAGATAGCAAAATTTAGAAAGAAAAATCTGAATTATTCCAATCGACATGTAAAATTTACATTGATGATTTGGAGTAGTCATTAAACAACCTATTGGAGCTCATAGACTTTGGTACTAGGAAAACTTCTGCAGAAGCCCTGCAGAAGCCCTGAGTAGCAGCAACAGAGAAATAAGGAAGCTCGATACAATGGATGATGTTTCTGAATGTTGACTCCAAAAAGCTCACAGTAAATTATTAGTTAATACCTCTAAATTGAGGAGTTCCTTTCTGATCAACCAAGATATAGTACCTTGAAGTCTGCAACAGTGGAAAATTGGGATTTTCTAGTTACTGGGCTTTTGCTTTCCAATCAGGGAAATCTGATTTCTTTTATGGGAAAGGAATAGAAGAATGGAAATAATAGGAAAACCTGAGAAAATCAAGATAACGTCATTCACTTTTCATTCTCCCACTGACATAATGATAATCATAAATTTATTTATAAAATCAATTTTTTCCACCTTAGCTTCTAATGTATCCCAGGAATAAATCTAGTATTAAGCCTCTTTAGCAGCTTCGGAAGCTGTTGCTGATAAAGTTTTAACTTGACAAACTTAACATCTGAGGTCCCAAAGCTTTGAAAGTTGAGGATCTTCTAGCTCAGTAACGTGTCAGCAGTGAGCAGAGCAGCTATTCCCTGGTTTCAGACTGCCCTCCTCTCCCCAAGGGTCTGACAGCATCTGCTGCAGACTGGGTGAGAGCTGATCAGATTGGTTAAGGCTCAAGACCTTGTTTCCTAAGTTCTGGCAAAATTCTGAGCTATTTCTGTTCAAGGAATAATATTTCTGTTAAAAGTTGAGCAGACTTGGACGTAACAGGTTTGCTCCAGTAGCAAAGTAACAACTGCCCTATTTGATACTGCAGCTTGCAAAATTTTTGCCAGCAAATCTACCCACTCACACTATACCTGAACTTTAGCCCATCCCAGAAGCAATACTGAAAATACAAAATTAGACCATAGAAATAAAAGGGAAATGGAAGCAGACATGGATATAAAACAAACAGCAAAGAAGCGAACCCGCCTAAACTGTAAAAGATGAGATTGTTTTCTCGTCTCTTTTTTGTTCTCAAAGCTAAATCTTCCATTTTAAAGTAGTGCACATCAATGTATAAGGTGACAGAATGAACCAGTCAGAGCACCCCAAAGGGACTTCATTATAACGTGCTGTCAGCAGGGCCAAGCAAGACCATTAGAAACAACTATAAAAAGGCATTAAAAATGGCATTAAAATATTGCTTTTAATAGGAAGAAGATATCCTCACTGGTCTTGCACAGGTTAATGATCAGAAAGTAAAAATGAAGCGAGAGCTCCAAGATAATAAAAATGCAATATATAGCCAAAGCCCTACTTCTACTGTTCTAAAGCATTCCTAAGAAAATACTGTAAGACTGTTGACCTTCATTTGTTGGTTTACATTTAGAGTTTAGTACTGTGAGCTTTTGGTGCTTATTTGCTAGCATGAATTAGCTATGACACGGCATGCTGGACAACTTATTGGACTCGCATTTCCCTTTTAAGATAGTAACAGGATTTTGGGATCTCCCTGAACTTTTTACCTTGAGTTGGAAAGGATCATCAAAACCGGGCTGGTCTCAGAATATAGGGTCAGCAGATTCCCTTTGGAATGAACTGCTGCTTAACATCAAGACAAGCACAATGTAGCAATATGTATGATGTGCTTCAGTCTAATATCCCATGTACTTCAACCTACTTTTAAGCCTAATACTAGAGACAGAAGAGCACCATTTCATACACAAGTATCCATTTATTTTACAATTAATATAACTTAAGATATTCAGTAATAAATATATTTTCATCAGTTTATATTTTCTGCTATTTTAGCTGTAAAATGTTGGAGGTT
This sequence comes from Anser brachyrhynchus, assembly GCF_964034855.1. Lineage (NCBI taxonomy): Eukaryota > Metazoa > Chordata > Aves > Anseriformes > Anatidae > Anser > Anser brachyrhynchus. The sequence goes on along the minus strand of NC_137695.1, from coordinate 48,391,377 downwards.
CTGCATGTATTCATTTTAAAACAAAAAATATGTAACTCCATCATTCACGTTGCCCCTTTAATTACCCATACTCAAAAGCCTCTTACCAAGACAGCAGGATTCTCAAAGACACATTTTACCATTAATAATACTTACTATTCGGATTCAGGTAATTAGAAAAATCCCCATGTATTCAGCACACAAGAAAATGAACAACTTTAGAACTGCTATATTGAAAGTAATAAAGTGTATACATTAAAAAAAAAAAAGTAAATCCATACTGGGTAAACAAGAATATAGCCTACCTGCAATGGTTTGGGGTTCTGATCCACAGGAATGATGAGAATCACAATTTCAGATTCTATGCTTAAGTATCCAAACACATCACACTGTGGCACAGAGACATGCAGGCGGATTTTTTCAAGTATGTCAAGTACAGTTATAGGCTTTTTATTTGTTACCTGGAAGAAAACAAAGAACTTCCTGGATGATGTGATATTATGCAAAATTACATTTCTACTTTTCAGTTTTAAAAAACTTGCTATCATTCTAGAAAATCTTTTAGCCACTAAACTACTCAGCACTAATCTATAGCAAAAAGGGTAAGAAAAGGGGCTGGGAATAAATGACTTCTTAAATTAACCATGGTTTTGATATATGTTGTCCTCCACCTTCATAGTTGGTATGTCTGTGTATCACATCCCTCAAAATAACATAAACAGTCATCTGTCACAGTTGCTTGTACTCAAAACAACAGGCAGAGAAGACCTATCAACTGGCACTCCTTTACCCATCACAGAATCTAGGTGTTCCAAGAGCCACCAGAAATGAGGAGAACGATGATGGGAATTTCTCTGCAAGATGGAACAGATTGCTTTGGGAGATCTAAACAGACTAATACCAAGGTGTCACAAGAGGGATGTGATCTGTTTGTCCAAGCTGCATTTGTAATCATCCGGAAATAAAAACTGACTTTGCTTCAGAAAGGCTGAGTGGGACTGTCAAGGATGAATAGAATCACAGAATATCCCGAGTCAGAAGGGACCCATAAGGATCATCGAGTCCAACTCCTGGCACCACACAGGTCTACCCAAAAATTCAGACCACGTGACTAAGTGCACAGTCCAAATGCTTCTTAAACTCCGACAGGCTTGGTGCCGTGACTGTGTCCCTGGGGAGCCTGTTCCATTGTGCGACAACCCTCTTGGTGAAGAACCTCTTCCTGATATCCAGCCTGAACCTCCCCTGCTGCAGCTTGACTCCATTCCCTCAGGTCCTATCGCTGGTCACTATAAAGAATAGATTGGTGCCTGCCCCTCTGCTCCCCTTCGTGAGGAAGCTGTAGGCCGCGATGAGGTTTCCCCTCAGCCTTCTTTTTTTTCAGGCTGAACAGGCCAAGTGACCTCAGCTGCTCCTCGTATGTCTTCCCCTCTAGGCCCTTCACCATCTTAGTAGCCCTTCTCTGGACACTCTCCAATAGTTTCACGTCCTTTTTGTGCTGTGGTTCCCAGAACTGCACACAGTACTTGAGGTGAGGCCACACCAGCGCAGAGTAGAGCAGGACAATCCCTTCCCTCAGCCGACTAGCAATGCCGTGCTTGATGCACCCCAGGGTACGGTTGGCCCTCCTGGCTGCCAAGGCACACTGCTGGCTCATACTCAGCTTGCTGTCAACCACAACCCCCAGATCCCTCTCTGCGGGGCTGCTCTCCAGCCTCTCGTTGCCCAGTCTGTACGTATAGCCAGGGTTGCCCCGTCCAAGGTGCAGGACCCGGCACTTGCTCTTGTTAAACTTCATGCGGTTGGTGATCACCCAGCTCTCCAATCTGTCCAGATCTCTCTGCAAGGCCTTTCCACCCTCAAAAGAGTCAACAACTCCTCCAAGTTTAGTGTCATCAGCAAATTTGCTCAAAACACCTTCTAGTCCTACATCCAAATTGTTTATGAAAACATTAAACAGCACTGGCCCTAAAATGGAGTCTTGGGGGACCCCACTGGTGACCATCCGCCAGCCAGATGTGGCCACATTTACCGCAAACCTTTGAGCCCTGCCCATCAGCCAATTGCTCACCCATCATATGATGTTTTTGTCCATCTGTACGCTGGACATTTTGTCCAGTAGGATCCTATGGGAAATTGTGTCAAAAGCTTTACTGAAATCCAGAAAGATCACATCAGCTGGTTTCCCTTGATCGACTAGATGGGTGATCTTATCACAAAAGGAAATCAAATTTGTTAGGCAGGACCTACCCCTCATGAACCCATGTTGGCTGGGACCAATGGCTGCATTGTCCCCCAGGTGTGCTTCAATAACTTCAAGGATAATCTTCTCCATAATTTTACCAGGCACTGGTATGAGACTGACAGGCCTATAGTTATCAGAGTTTTCTTTCCTGCCCTTCTTGAAAATTGGTACAACATTTGCCAGCTGCCAGTCTACTAGGACCTCTCCAGATTCCCAGGACCATTGAAAAATAATTGAGAGAGGTCCTGAGATAATGTCAGCCAGTTCTCCGAGCACCCTGGGATAAATCCCATCCGGATCCATGGACTTGTATGGATCCAGGTGGAGCAGCAAATCCCGCACATGTTCAGGGTCGGTTGGGAGTTTATCATTCCCACCATCACAGTCCCCCAGCTCAGGGCACCCAGGGTCCCGAAGCCCATCAGCAGCGTTGAAGACAGGCAAAGTAGGCATTAAACGTCACTGCTTTACCTATGTCCTGTTTGTGAGGTGACCATCCCCATCAAGTAGTGGACCTATGTTTTCTCTGGTCCTCCATTTTCTATTCACATATATAAAAAAGCCCTTTTTATTGTCTCCCACAGACCTGGCCAGCTTCAACTCTAATTGGGCTTTGGCCACATGAATTTTCTCCCTACAAAAGCGAACAGCACCCTTGTAGTCCTTCCACATTGCCTGACCCTGCTTCCAGAAGCCATACACTTTCTTTTTATGCCTAAACTCCAGAAGAAGATCCCTGGTCAGCCCTGCCCTGCCTGCTTGAGTTCCAATATTTTGGAATTGCCTGATCCTGTGCTTTTAGGAGGCAGTGCTTAAAGACTGACAAGCACTGATGGACGCCAATGCCTTCAAAAGCAGTTTCCCAGGGGACCTTGCTAACTAGTTCCCTGAGCAGCCTGAAGTCTGCTCTCCCCATACCCAGGGCTGAAGTTCTGGTGGCAGTTTTCCTCCTGTCACCAAAAATTTTAAACTCAACTGCTTCATGGTCACTATGACCAAGACAGCTGCCAATTGCCACGTCCCCCACAATACCCTTTCTGTTTTCCAGTAACAGATCTAGTGGGCACCTTTCCTTGTTGGCTACCTTAGCACCTGCACCAAGAGGTTATCATTGAGGTACTTTAGGAACCTCCTAAAAAAGAAAAAAGCAACTAATATATATCCTAAATCCAGGTATTCTTTAAATGAGAGGAGATTAGTTATCACCAACTACTTGAATAACTACTTAGTAAGTCCAGTAACTTTCTCTAACTAAAAAGACAGTAATTCTTTTTCATATCCACATCATAAGGTAGGAACAAAGAAGCTGCAGTGGTCACCATGTTCCCACTAGTGTTAAGACAACTACAAGGTATTCCAGGATGCAGTCATGACCTAACGGACACTGTTACTCAACAAAAACACCCAACATGCAAGCACACAAACATAATCTTAGAGAAAATCATTAGTACAACATGAATTGGCAGCGCACCCTTGAGATGAAGGCCAACCACATAACTGGGCTGCAAACGCAAGAACAGAGCCAGTGGGAAGGGATCACCTCCCCATACTTGCAACCATTTTGTTGCAACGTAGTGGTGAAAATCAAGTGTTGTGCTCTGTTCCATTTACCAAAGCATGAAAGCAAGGACCAACAGAGAAGTGTAATCCTTTTACACACCCCACAGTGGGGTTGGGTGTAGAATGTTTTGTTCAGTAATGAACAATCAACATTGTAAGATTCAGACTAAACTGGAGGTTTTCAAATAGCAGCAATGAAGAATGTATCTACCTTGCAGAGATGTTAAATTAAAAACCAACATTGTAGCTGAAGAGCAGCAAAATCAGTGGTAACTATCTAGATGATCCTGAAGAATGTAAAAACAATCCAATATAAACATCAGACAATGTCAGAACTAAGTTGCTTATATTAGTAAATAGTGAGTCAGCAGAATAATCTTAACGAAAAGGCCATAAATAACAAATATACACTGTATTGCTACCATGAAATAGATGCAGTTCCCTTAGCATGTCTTTACTGTAACAAATCACTTATACAGCAAGGTTAAAAGGCTTGTTTGTGTCTACACTGATTTTATTTTGCTTTGCATTGTCATTCAATTTCTGTATCTGAATGTTAAGAAATAAAGGGAAGTATAAACAGTGTAAAGAAAACAACAAATCATATACTATCTACTGAAAGGTAATTGACTGTATAATGCATTATACAGAAAAGTATAAAGTAACTTGACTTTTCCGTGTACCATTTAACATAAGGAATGATTGAACTTTACCCTTGCAAAATTGTCCAGCTTGTCTTTGTCATATAATATTCTCAGCATTCCAGCACACAGTGGACAGCAGGCTCCTGTGTGATAAAAAACAAATAAACTACAAAACAAAACAAAACCCCCACACACCATAAAATCCCAGAAATAAAAGCAAACTGTCTTTTCACTTTACAGTGGGTACAGCTCAAAAATTGATTACTGACAATAAAAATATCAAAACTACCAAAGCAAAGCAAGTCTTTCAACTTGATAGCAAAATTGCACACTTTTTTTTTTTTTTAATATTGAAAACATTTGCAATGCAAAACCAGTCACTTTTCAACACAGACACTTACTACTACTAAAGTGAAGCAGCAAGATTAACTTTTATTTGTTTAAATACGGTATTGTATGCTAAAAACACAGGTACATTAAGTATTGCAAGCCAAGGTTCTGTATGGATACATGCATGCATATGCAACTATAGTAGTGATGAATTTCAAAAGCTGAAATAGCTAGGATACAACAGAAGCGAAACTGCACATTGCAAACATCAATTTATGTGGTTGTACCATATTAGAACTCAGAATCTTTATATAGCAAGGGGGAAAGAAAACCCAGCTTTTCTATCAGATCTGTGTTTAACATGCAAGCATGTCATATTTCCCTTACTACTTTCCCTCACTATCTTAGAAACAAAAGGGCTAATACTTCAGCTTTCCGCCTACCCATAGTTTTATGTTTAATTCATACCCTCGACTACATAATTCACATTCCTAGAATGACTTTCACAATATTAGAATAATACTAAAAGCACATAGGCCCTTTTTCAAACAACTGATTGAGAAAAAAACACATGAAACTTTTTGAAAACTGACCTTTCCTTGCTGTGTGATTAGTTACTGACCGTTTTGTTGAGAAGTATTTGTAAAGACAATGAAAAAAACATTTAAAAATAGCAAAACTGCAAAAACTATTCCTACTGTCTTCCTTTTTCACAGTACTGTAAATACAACTATATCTTACTCTGTCTTCTAATTAAATAGAAGTTTTTTTATTCCGGGAACTTTACTTTGAAGACAATTTGGCTTTCCAATGTGGTATCTGCACTGCCAATTCTGAAAAATTACTCATCCAATTCCCACTGACATTCTACCCTAGACACCACAGACCTCATTCATTTCTCCAAAACAGGTCCTATGAGGACAGCTGCACACATTTCTAAAGACTGAAGGAGAGTGATTCCTAAAACCAAAAGCCTTTCCACTTTGGAATTACTCTGCTGAGTCCTGACACTGTCTTGTTCTAGCCTTAACTAAAGACCTCCACTTCATCCTTTCTCTTAGATGTCTCAAGGACGTAATGGAATACAGTATTTTACAGCATAAGTTTAGTTCCAAATATACACCTATTAATACATGTAGCCTGGAGACTCTCTCCTATCTGCGGTAAACTTCAACAATGAATTAACATACCTGGTGCAATGACTGGTTTGCAGGCAGTAGCAGGAAGCTGGGGACACTTCACAAAGGCACACTCTGTATGAAAGCTATAGTCTGAGAGCACACCTACAGCCTGACAATGTCCATGGTAGTCAACAGCCACACGGTCAGAATAGGCAGCACAGACACTGCTGTAGGTTTCCCCATTATGTCCACATACAGGTTCTACCAATTTGCAAAATGGCTGAAACACACAGAAATGTTTTAAAGATCAGTTTGTTCATGCTACAAGCAAAAATAAAGAGCATTTTATAACATTAGGAAGAACAACGTTCATGGCAAAGTTCATTTGCTGATAATACTGTTAGTAAATCTGGAGTAAATTAACTGCCAGTTTATGTACAAGTAATAAATACAGAGAATAAATACTTAAAGAATAATCTAAGCTGGAATCTGAGAAATGTACAGTAAGACATGTTTTGGGGAAGACAAATTGTAGGTCTGTTCTAATGCTTAAATAATACAACTAATTTCATTTAACTTATTAAATTATTTATTCATCTCAATGTGTTCTTGGAATTTAGTGTGTGCGCATGCATTTCTTACACATTATTTGAGAAGCTACATGTCTACATTTATTTCAAAAGAATAGAATCTATTACTAGATACCTCTGGCAAAAGTATTTATTATTGAGACCTTTACAACTATAAAAATACATTTATTTATTGTATCCATTTTCTTTCCCAAAAGCATATCTAGTGTGCCATTTGATTCAAATACACATAAAAATCATAGAAAAATGTATTTTTCTTCCTATCTTGCCTATACAGATATATTTGTCCAACACATTCAAGAAGTCAAATGCCAACGAACTTATGCTTCTGAACATAGACAGAAGTAAATGGAACTGATGATTCTTCACAGACAAGGTATGAATATACTTTTGTTCAATTATTGTGAAATTACACAGTTCATTCCATAATTTCTTGCTAATATCTAAATATTTTATTAAACTAACGTTTCAAGCAAATCACCATACCTCTATCATCACTGTGCATGCTCTAAAGTAGCAAGACAATTACAGTTTCTATGTTACATGCTGAAGTTAATAACAGAAATAATAGAAGACAAGTAAATGTGAACACCACAAGCAGTTTCATGTCTTGCAGTCTACTTCCCCATTAAAGGAAAATTGTAAGAGCAAAAACTTAAAGCTACCAGTGTTAAAGACTTTTTGAGCACAGATGCAACTGGACATGTAAGTGCTGTAGAAAAAAAAACAGCTGTGCAATATCCTTCAGTTCTTACTGTTCAAGAGCAGTATCTCGTGAGGTATCTGATATGCTATGAGAAGAATTATATGTACGTAATGAGGTTGCTGAAAAAGGGCAAAAAAAAAAAAAAGATGACAAAGGCAGAAACCTGAAGTGGATAAAAAGTGCATTTATTACACAGAAAAACCCTCAACAAGGGTTCTGTATTTCTACAAACATTCATCAGTTGAGACCAAGAGAATGTCTCAAATTCATCTTCATCATTTGAGAAAAATCTGGAAATGACCAGCCTATCAATGGTAAAGCCAGTGACTTTGAAAACAGTAGCTCCTAGCTTGTCTGTAGAGTGACAGAAACAGCCTGTCTACCAATACTGTAGGGAATGGTGGGATGGAAGAACTAACCTAATCCTAATACTTCTGAGGGATTAATATGAAGACCAATTCAATCCAGACTACCTAAAGAAAATACTACAGTCTGCTTAGTCTCAAAAAAGCTTAGGAGTATTGTGAACAATGAAATTGCTAAAGGAAGAACGCAATCAAACAAAATGCTAAAGACTTGCTAGAGAAAGCCTATTGCTGCCAAGACAGCAGTGACTCCGAGCCTCTAACTCCACTATTTAAGCAGATAAAAGGGGAATTTAACATGCAAGTCAAATTGTCCTGACATTTTCTGAATAAATTAGATTTACTGTAATGGAGAAATAAACAAGCATTAATTTTCATTTACAGAAAGTTCAAATTGATGAAAATTGGTGTTACTAGCCAAGGAACTGCTTTAATTAAAGCTTACATTGAGGTATGCTTGCAGTAGTAGTGAAAAATATAGGAAGACTTAATACAAATATCAGAGTATTTCCCCCAAGAAAGCACAAGCAAAGGTTTTGTTTGGTTTTGAGACATTTGTTAACTAAAGGAAAGAAACAGTTGACAAAATCCTGAAAACCATTTTGTGCAGAGTATTTTTTATTCTAGTTGAAACTACAGTTCTAAAGGACTACAATCTATGAATATTTTTGGTAAACTATAAAAACAGAATATTGCAAAGTGGAACACTGAAGAACAAAGATTTAATATTGCTAGAACCACTTCCTACCTGGCACGGTCCTCGATATGCTAAATTTTTTCCTTTTTGGTACAAAGTACACAAGTTACTGTATTCCACGTTGTCTGTGTCGCAAACAGGATCCCGTGTCTGGTCACAATTTAATTGCCTTGGCACACATTCATGCTGGCTACATTTGAACTTTCCAAAACTAGTCAAGCAAACTTGTTTCTTTGGTATGCACCTGCATAAAGTCATAATAATTTCATGTCATCGTAAAAAAAAAACACAACCAACCAACCAACCAACCAAAAAACCCTCTCAAAATAGTCAGAAAAAAAAAAAAAAAACAATAGTGAAATCTTTTCCAGTGCTTTATAGAGCACTGGTTCAGCAGAACTGAAGGAAATGCATGTGACAAAACATTCTGATTAGACAATTTAGACAATTACAAGTTCATTACAAACCTAGAACTTGTTCACACCACATTTAGTCAATGTATGTGCACACAGCTATAGGTTCCATAAAAATTAATCTTTTACCAAGTATTTTACTGAGTATGGATTTCTCAGAAAGTCTTGAATAAACTTCTTACCTACTCCCAAGCTTCACTTTTAAAATGTGTATTTAAGGAAAACTAGATAAAACACCAAAACGTGCAATGAATTGCAGGTGAAAATGATTACATTATAGAGGTATAGCCCAACCCCCTCTTGAGAGGGTAATGAAAACAAGACTTAAAAGATTATGAGGATTCAATTACAAATATCTAATTGTATTTTAGCTTTGTAGGTTCAGTACATTATATCACATCTGATCTTGGGGATGACTTAAAAGAAACAGAAAAATCCAGTACTAATATAGTTTCCTTTTTGGCCTGTCACCCCTCTCAAGCATTCATAGAAGTGAAGATAAAAACCATCAGATCTTTATATCAAATGTGTACTTCCCACGGTCTTATCTCCAAAACGTTTGCCGTATGTCCTGCAAGACATCCCTCTACTAAAGAGATGACAGCCAACAGAATTTGAAGAATAGACTGATGAAAGGTCAAATGACTTTCTAACAATCTCTTTTTTTCCTACAAATTACAATAATCATGTAAAATATGTCCTTAATATGAGTGTTGCTGTTTTATGCATTACACATTTTCATTTTATATGAGGAAAGACTCAGAAATTCTGAGATTTAAATGCTTTAAAAATAGAAGTGGAATGTAAGATTTTAAACATGTTCTAAGCACTTCAATTTTAAAATGAGCTTTTACACATTTAGTTTATGCTACAATATCAAACTGACCCAGAATACATGTACAGTCTTTAATGAAACAACAAGTTGAGGTTCTAAGCATAACGATTATTCCGTAAATCTGGAAAACCTTTCAATACTTTCAAAATTAAAAATATAGAAGTCAAAGAATGTATACCAACAATGCAGCTTTAAAATTGATAGTTTTCAATGCCTCAGCTACAATTATAGCTGCAGAACTATTTTGTTTTCTCTGCAGTTTTCTGCATCAAGGCATTGAAATGGGCAGGAAAAAAAAAAACAAAATACTGTAATTAGTTTTCAGGAAAGCACAGTATTACACAACTTCTTATGGTGGCTTTCTTTCCAAACAGAACATGTACAAATTCAAAGAGACTGAAGGATTACACAACACTAAGAAAACTGAAAACAGAGACCAATATTAAAAGCCGCAGACACTGATTTCTGTAAGAAAGGTCTGACTTTCTTGTGTCAGTAGTACAAACCAAAGTTTTGTTTTAATGTTTCACTGTACAGACATGGCTTTAACAAGATATCAATATAATTACGTAAGAGAAACTTAAGTCTTCCAGAGTGCTAAATATTTTCCCATTTCAGAAATAAAAAGCACAGATTACTGACAGAATAAGCAAGACTGAATCCAAATATTCAATTCAAGTGATTTTGTTTTTTTGGTAAATACTGGAAGAAAAGTATGAAACAAAGTAGTAAAATGTCCAATTATTTATTGCTTTTTCAACAAAATTTGATTCTCCCATTTTTGAAATTATACATCATTTCTGTTTTCTTGCTAGAACTGAGATCTGCATAATGAACTTAAATGATATAGTGCTACATAAACAGAACCAAAAATTGGCAGTTATTACAGTCCATTACTATGATAAATAAAAAGTAGCTACTTCAAACAGTTCTTCTTATTGGAGTATTCAAAGGTACAATGGACTATACAATACATTCACCAAGAAAAAGGTATATTTGCTTTATGAGTAAATGTCAAAGAAAAGCTTAAAAACATTCTGCTTTTACCTTTGATTTTTATTACAAGGATTAGGGTTACAAGGATCCTTGGAAATACATGATCCAAATTCAAATTGATTGTCTTGGAGACCAACGCATCGAGCTATACATGCACTTGGATATGTGCGCCCATTTTGACCACATACTGGTACAAACTGATCTACACAGTTACATGGTAAACCTGCAAAAGTAACACATAAAACAGGAATTTGGTGCACACTTATTTTCTCTGACAGAAGATAAACAAAAGGTCACTAAGCCATCTTAGTCATCCAGCAAATGTGAAGATATACCATATCTTGAACCCGGTACCTCCTGTAAATAAGCAATACTGTAGCACATATACATTTATAGGTAGTAGGAAGGGAAGTCTGTACCCTGCCTCCTTGCTGATTCTACTCAGCTTTCTGTTTTTTTTTTTTTTCTTTTTTCTTTTTTTCCCCAAACTCCTTGTCTCTCATTCCCAGTGGCATTACCTTTTCTCTACTTATTTCCACGGATTACCTGAGGTTTAATTTTCCAGTACTGATTTTTTTCAAAGGCATGCATTTTTTCTTACGTGCAGGATGAACATTAGAAAAGAACATCTTCACAACAAATTATTTCCATAAATACTGTAGAAAGAATTTAGAAGCTAAACTTCACTCTAAGAATAATAACCTTACAGTTTCTGTAGTTTGGAAAGTTACCTGTAAACTTCCGACGTTCATCTTCTGAACTATGCTCAGTTAGGCACTGACGAGTAGAACATATCAGATTTCCAGCAAAACATGAACAGACATTACAATCTATATTAAAGGATGTTCCATGACCTTAAAACAAATAAGTAAACATGTACAATTACTACAAATATACCAGAAGACTACATAGTCTTCTGTATAATACATACTCAGATGTATTATACAAATACTACCATTTTCATTATTGTTCCCTTAATTTCCCTTATTCAGTTTCTTTTACAACTGCAAATTCTATCTTTTGTGTGTACTTCTATCCTTGGTGTGTACTTTCTGTCAAGAAGTAGAAAGTGTTAATGCTTCATTATTTTTGTCATTCATTATGTCTTTGTTGTTTTGCAAATGTCCATTACAGCCTTAATTTCAGTCTCAGCAAACAGTTTAGTTTTAGTTTAGTTCAAGTTTAAGCTTTGTCCAAAGCATGGAACAAGAAAGGTTCTAGCAAAGCCAAACAGAAACCCAGTAGAAGCATTCAGTACAAGAATACAAAAATACAGAGGTGTATGCTGACCCACTGGCTTTCAGAAAGGAGCCTTTAACAATGCAACTAACACCATCACAGCTATCTATTTTTAAGGATAGAGCACTCTGCCTGATTTCTGCATCTTTAGAAAATATAAGTGCATCTTTTAAGTCACTAACTTTCTAACGTCTGAATCTGAGAATCAGACACTAAATGTAGGGATTTTTTCTTCAGTTTAGAAATTCCAGTTTGGTTTTGTGAACTCTTCATATGGCTGCCCTTCACTGCATCGTTTGTCTTATATAAAATCAACTCATATTAATGACTGCCGGTTTATCCATAACTAGGTCAGTTATTAAAGACTACTAGCAAACACACAGCTCTTCAGGAAAGCACAAAAGTGACTGTGCCCTACAAAATAAGACATTTTGCTCTAATCTCTACACTGAAGGTTCAGTTGATTATATATGGCAATCTGTATATATGTATCTGGTGGATGATATGTGGTTAATTATGAAATCACTTGCTGTGACCTCTTTGTGAAGCTGGGAAACTCCAAACATTTGTTTCAATAAATAATCTTTTCAGAAGTTCCAAAGAAGCAATTCAGTTGACTTACTAGTTTAGTAGGGTGATGGTTGGACCAGATGATCTTGAAGGTGTTTTCCAACCTTAATGTTTCTATGATTCTATGATTAGAATTTTTGTAAAATACTAAAGGGGCACAAGTAAAATCCTCAGCATTGAGCAATGTGGAAGAGGTACTCCCAGACAAATGGCAGCTGACCAAATGAGGATGGAAGAGGAAAGCCTCTGTAGCACAAAAAGCTGTTTAAATCACAGAACTACCCAAGAAAGAAGGAATTTGTCAGCAGTTTGCAAAAAAAGTTTCCAAGATATTTTTCAGTTGATTTACACACAAAATATCACTGATTTTGCAACTGAGGAGCGACTTACACTGTGCTTAAATCTCAGAAATACAGCACGTTTAGAATAAATACTGTTGTTTCACTGTTCTTGCTTCATCCCTAATGCCTACTGGCTCCCCTTAAACCTTTGTCTTCCTCAGTCCCCAGAGTTCTCAAAAGTTAACTTCTGCTCTCAGAAAAGAAGCTACGTATTATCAAATACCATAAAACACGGGGCATGTGAGGCAAGTCAGTGACCTTTTTGTTGAAAAATGGCATAATAAGAACAAGCTTTGCACAGGACTTTCATTGGTTCAGCCAGACGTTGTTAGATATTGATTTAAATAATGCAACCCTCCAGCATATAAAAGAATTAAGCAAGTATTATAGGGATGCAGACATTAACTTTTGTATTTTCTGATAAACTCTGCATTCAGATTCTCTGGATCATCGTATGCACCCCAGATTTCATTGCTTAAAGAACAAGACCTGTATAGATATAATAATTGTTCTGAAACTTACTTTTTCTTTGTCCTCCAACAATGCACGATTTTTGGAGGTCAACACAATGCATTTCCATGCAGTTTTCTAGCAATCCACTGTGTCCACAGGTGCAAATCTTGTAACAACCAGCATCACCAGCTGACGATGGAACCTGAATAAGCGTACCTTGACGGACAATAAAATCCGAGGCTTCTCCCAGTTTGCAGCCTACGTACAAAGAGAAATTTAAGTTCATATTTAGTAAATATTTCATCAAGTGCCACTTGAAAAAAGGAGAGGCAGATATAAATTATATGCCATGTCACTTGCTTCTCAAGCCCTGAGCCTGGGCATTCCGAATCCAGTGAAGTAAGAGGTTGTAGTAACAGTGAAGAGCTCATAATAGAAAGTTTGGGTGTTAATTTATTTAGTTACTGAATTGGTTACTTGTGAGCTACCAGACAGAGTTTGAGAAGTCGTTCTGGCCTATGAAGAGTGATTTGGAACAACTGCACCTACGAAACCATATCCTGAACTTTTAATACAATACCAGAATTGCTGCCAATGCAAACACAGATCCTTGATCTCCCTGTGTTTGATCAGACTCTCAGAGCTCTCAGAATGTCCTCCCAAGACCGACATCCTAATTTTCATTAATTTCAAGGCAGGCAATTCAGGGAGATTGTGTCCACTATTTTCACCAATAAGAAAAATTATGCAGATATGGCTAATAAGATGTGGAAATACAGGGCAATACATGCCACTGTGCTCTGAGAAGCAGCAAGCTGCACTGTGTTTTCAGTACTTCATGCCTGTAATTTTAAATAGCAGGTAAGATGCTTAGAGACCATGTCTGGACATTTATTTCTTCTGAAGTAAAATAAGTAATATATCTTCCAATGAGACATTATGTTTCAGTCAACAATAAAAATAAGAACATATGAATAAATGAAAGGAGCTACAAGGCAGGCTACAGGTTTTGAAAAGACAAGATAATATTGATAATAGCTTTTTGGGAATATCGGCAATTTATTCTAAAGCTTTCATCAAAATTTCAGTAACATTTTTATTACCAAAATTCAGGCAAACAGAAATTCAAATCCCTTACCTGGTACACACAGATATGGAAGACACAATTCTCCAGACTGACATCCTTTTCTGTTTACTTCACATAACTGGTTAGCTGCACATGGATTTGGATTACATGGATGTGTAACATCTTCTACAACGTTTCCTAAGGAACTTGGGCCTGAAAACAGAATATACAATATATATGATTTAAATGAGGTTTGTTTCTCCTCAGGAAAGCAAGGCATTTTTTATGTTCAGTAAAATCCTATTTTTGAAAACTCTGTGAAATCTTTTTTATTTTTAATTATACTTTTAAAAACTTGACAGGACAAGTTAGTTTGTAGACTTACTTTAAAAGCTTAGTACTCAATCCTGGAAACACTGACCCAAGTGTTTCTTCATAAGAAAAATTTATTTCCCTATCTTGTTTTCCCAAGAAATTTTTATACATGACAAAAATACAAACTGACAATGACCCGTAATCTAACAAGAAAAGTGTTACAGTCAATAATCAAGAAATTGTAGGTCTGAAGTAGACTTGATGTTTAACCAACTTTGGTATCACTGACAGAGTTTGGTTCTGTTTTCCCTTTAACTCAGTAGCAATATTCTCCTGTTACAAGATTAAAGAAAGGAAAGACAACATGGAAATGAAGCAGCTAAATGGAAAGAACCACCCAAAACTTTAATACATTGTCTCTCTGGGAACAATATGCACATGTTGAGGCACACTTTCAGTTGAAGCTTTAAACAAAATTTTATTATTTTAAAAGTTTGTGGGATTCTAAGACGGAAATAACAAAATTTAATTTGGAAGGTCTAAAACTGATAGATACTGTAACAATAAAAAAGTTTAAGTCCTACAGATATAAGTATGTAATATGAATCAGTAAAAGGGAAGAGCAGATTTGGAAAAGAATGTAAAAAAGATGCATTTAATAAAATCTAGAACTAAGATAAAATTTTACTAATACGTTTGTATTCCACATTGAGGGCTAACATGCCTACTAAGCTCACATTCTATTACCCCAGTAGCTAATATATTTTTTGGTTATTCTAATTGCACAGTTAAAGAACATTAACACAGTTTATATATCAGAAAGAAAAAGCATCATTTTGTACATCAACAATTTATGTTCAAAATTCTGCTATTGTGTAAGTGATATTTATTTGATATCAGTCCTCCCAAGCATTGTCCACCTTTTCTTCTGTAAATAAATTGTGCTGGTGGTTTTATTATTGCTCAGTACCTTTTTGTCAGGCGAGATCATAGAATGGCTTGGGTTGGACAGGACCTTAAATATCATCCAGTTCCAACTCCCTCGCCATAGGCAGAGACGCCACCCACTAGATCGGGTTGCCCTGGGCCCCATCCAACCTGGTCTTGAACACCTCCAGGGATGGAGCATCCACAGCTTCTCTGGGCAACCTGTGCCAGTGCCTCACCACCTTCTGAGTGAAGAATTTCCACCTAACATCTAACCTAAATCTCCCCTCTTTTAGTTTAAGCTTTGTTTTGCGCCAGCTGTGGCTGGCACAGAGCAGTCCCTGACTTCCTCACATGCAGCCCCTGCAGCCTCCACTGCTACTAAAAACCTCGCCGCATATATCCAGTACAAGAAGGAATAAATGTAATGAGCTATGGCAATTTGAACAACACAATTTTCTCTAATATACTAAATAAACAATGTTTCACATTTTAATACAATTTTATTTGAAATATAACAAAAATTATTAAAACTAACAATAAGTGTTCAACGTATCTTGGTTTCTAGTTTTGTTGCCTACGTATGTTGATACTTACTCAGGTATGTATCCAAAGGGATACAGTTCTCCAAGTCATCTGTTGGAGATAAGAGCTCACAAATACTTTCAGCTGAGTGGCCTTCAGGGAATTTATTATGATCTCCACATTTCTTCAGTATTTCCACGCAATCTGATCTTCAGATAAATAAACAAACAGAACTTCATGAACATCACTTGAAAAAAAAAAAGGTCTTGTATTAATATTCTTCCCTTTCTCAAATCCACACCTTTCCTCTACTGCCTCATAAGACATGGATATATATATATATATATATATATGCACGTATATGTGTATATATAAAAATCACACACATATCCATGCATGTAAAGAGTAGCAGAGGTAGGAACAAAATTGCAATACAAAGACAGGAACTATTTATTATACTAAACTTTACTTACTTTGGGTTTGGTGATTTTTGTTTCTATGGCTTCTTATGCATGTATCTTTCAAGCATTTCCTTGATTTAACATTTAATACAGATTAAACGCGTATCTCTCTACCCGTACCTATTAACTGGTCTCTTTTCTATCCAATCATCTATTTCAAAAATTATTTTTTCTTTAAAGCAAACTTTGTGATTTTCAGAGCCTTCTGTCAGTTAAAATCACTGATGGGTCCAAAAGCCGAAAAAGAAAAGAGAGTTTTATAGACAACACAGAGTCAAAAAATATAAAAATAAACTTCACAATGGAAGCGCATACATCCATGTCATTAGCAGGCAAGCATCTTCCCTTTACAGTGATGGAAATTCAAGCAACAGCAACTATGCAAGCTCACGTTCTTCCCACGCTTGCTTTGCCATGTCTTCCTAATATAAGTCATACACAGTCCTACAGCAGCTTTTCAGTTCTCGTTAAAATCCTTAGCAGAACCTCTCAACTGCTTTTTTCCATGGTACTTACTTGCAGATAATACTTCCTCTAGATTTGCTGTGGCAAGGTTTAATCTGAAGTGAGCAGGCAATTGCCTTCCACATTTCTGGTTGGCATTTTTTAATATCAAGAACAGGAATATTTATAAATGGCATCTTAATACTCCCTTTTTCCCAAAGCTTCATGTCATTCATGGCTCCCTGGTCTGACTGTGTATTGCAGCTCCTAAAAAGTTCTGTTGGTCTTAAAACAAGAAGTTAAAATATAGCATGTATATAAGAGGAAAAAAAACCAAACAAACAACACATATTTTAGCTTTCACCATATGAATTCTACAACCTTGATATGGCTTCCCTTTTGTGTCAAAAAAGACATGAATCCCTTCCACAGTTAAGCATGACCAAAATCTGTTTCAATTTTATCTTTAAGGAAAGTAAGCTCTTTAAGGCTCAAGGCTGAAATACCATTTTCAACTCTCTCTTAGATCAAATATCATTTAAGCTTTTCATACCTGAAGGAAGTTGACTTAAAAGCAAGTATTTTGAACGTTCTGAAAATCTGTATGAATGTTTCTCGGTGAATCACTAATGCAAGTTGATTTGTCATTTATTTTTGCCCAGGCTGCATCTATCACACATATACTTTACTATTGAGAATACAGTGGCATGTCTGTTAGGTATTTCAAAGAAATCCAGAGATCCCTAAAAGCTAACTGATAAAATACTAAATGTACTTTTGAAACTCAAACACTATTTAGCTCGTAACCTTGCAATTACAAATTCAGACAACACTTTTAAATTACGCATTTTCCCCCAGAGTATAGGAAAACAAAAGGAAGACATATGAACCCTCTTAGGAAAATGTTAGCAAGTAACATGTAAATTCAACAAGCATTTTTACCTTATTTATAATATATAATATTGCAGCAATTATGACTTATTAATATGTTAAGACAGAGGAATGTACTAGTAATATATGACATTTTACAATTTCATGAGTTAGCTTTTATTCTAATAAGTTCTGTAATGTTGACTAACTATAATTCCAAAAGTTTATTCTAAAGAAAAATGATTTATTTTGTAAATTATCTGAAAAAATATCAGAAAGACAGCTATATACAATCTCAAAACAAGACTGAAAAATTTTTTTTAATTGAAGCACAGAAATTCCTTTTATAAAATATTCAGTGTCTCTCTCTTACCTGTTATTAAAATTGGTGCAGTAAGTAAGATTTCTACATCCCAGCTGGCAAGGTTCACGTACATCTGCTAAACAGGTCAGCATGGAAACTTCAACTGCGTTATACTCGCAAAAGCGATCAAATTCTTGCCAACTCTGTGAATTGCCCCAACTTGTGCTATAAAGTTTTGTGCAGAGCTCTCTGAAAAAAATATATAAGAAAAAAATCAAATGAAAAAAGCAGTTGTTGTTCAGCTATAGCAGAGACTATAGTCTCTTTCAGATCCCAACAGTCTACACTCACTGTAGAAACATGTTAGCGCCCACACAGTCTGCAGGAGTATCCAAATGTTGTGCTCAAAGTAAGTAACTACTCTCCACTGTTTTCTAAATTTTCCAGTTTTGCTTAAGAATGCTAGCAAATCTTTGAACTAGTAAGACTGAAAGACTTCTGAATATAAAACTGTAATACCCAACATAAATATGCTGCTGCAGTTTTCAGAAAACCTGAACTAATGCCGTATAATAAATCACGTTGACACAACAACGAACAGCTAATCCCATCCTTCAACTTCAGATCACACCTAATCCTGCTACAAAAAAGACTGACAAGCAAAACACTTCTTCCTTTGCCCTGATATTTGAATAAGGCGTACTGTTTGTTTGAGATGTTTTCTGGTGTCAACAATACCCAGGTCCACTTTGTTCACAGCAATAACCCACAAACTACAATTGTCCCCAACCCAACTGAAGTTGTGGAACCTCATTGTATTATTAAAATTAATTGCATATTGAAAACGTGAGGGAAGGAACAATTAAAAAAAGATGATCAATATAAGCAAAAGATACTGTATCAACTGTCTGATGCTACAATGTTCTATGTAATATAATTCTAGAGCTCTACAACGAAGCTGACTGTAAGATCCTGTTGCAGTCCGGTCTGCTGCTTTGTTAATGAAAACTTCAATACAAACAGTAGTAACTGCTCAAAAAAATCAATGTTAAATTGATGAATTTAAAATGTGATAATCATCTTTTTAAAGCAGACAGATGACCACTCTAAACTAAAAAGGCCCCAATAACACTTATTTGCAAGTATATACCTATTTACTTCTTTTTTTTTTTTTAAATGTAGGAATAGTTACTTTCATTACTTAATTAACAGATACCCTGCGTTATCTTTTATTGATAAAAATCTAAACAGTATATAGTACAGAATACTACTAGGGTTATAACATGCTGTGAACAGAAGACAGTTTGTACTGTTCATTGTCCCCTTGGCTCTCATTAGCATTTGGTTAAGGCTTCTTCAGCTTGTTGCAATATTGGATATTACCAGGAGTAAGATAAGGTACAGGTTTTATTAAACTTAGTGTGTCTGCTAAATTAAACCAGTTCTAAAAACGAGAAAAGTGTGATTCCTCTGATAGAACAGTATTTTTTTTTTTAGACAAGTAGTAAGTATTGGACATAATGTTACACCCATTGGATTACCTAAACCTGCTTCCTTTCTAAGAATTCACATAACTCATTTCACACATACTCACACAGTAGGATTTGGGTAAAGGACTGACATGAAACAACTTCAGAAGCATTTTCACAATTGGAAAGAAAGGTAGAGAGATACTGACCTACATGTCGAAGAGTTTGCTTTAGAACAGCAATGGAGCTTAGCTCCATCAAGACCTGTTGAAGGTGGAGGGTGCACAGTGACTCCTGGGTGAACAGATCTTGAACTCTCAAGAAAACATTGCCAAAGTGGATCCTGAGGAAGAGGCATTGTTTTGCAGCCTTCTATAAGTCCATCAACAATTTCAAGCTCTGTTTTCATTGACATTAGAATTCTTTTACAAGCCGTCTGACAAGCGTAGTCTTCTGCTCTATCACAGCAATACAAACCTGTTGAAGAATTAAAAACTGTTATTTCTCGAGCATATAAAAACCACCAGGATATGCTACATAATAGCCTTCAGAGAAAAATGTTATAGGACTTTTTTTCCTTTCTTTTTAAATAATTAAGTTTTTGGTGAAATAAGGAAAATGGTCAGCAGAGTTCTTAGCCCGGATTTTAAGAGAGCAAACTTCAAACCACTCAGAAAGTTAGGTAGCAGGGTCCCCTGGGAACCTGCTTCTCAGGGCTTAGGGGAGAGACCATGAGAGCTGGTCACTTTCTAAGAACCACCTTCTAAAAACGCAGGAGCAGGCAATTCCAGTGCATTGCAAGTGAAGCAAGTGGGGCATTAGACAAGCTGAACGGGGAACTCATAGAACTTGAGCAGAAAAAGAATATGACCTTTCTAAGCAAGGTCAGGCCACACAGGAAGGTTACAAAGCTGCAGTTCACACTTGCAGGAAGAAAACACAAACAACCAAAGCTCAACTAGAGTTAAAATTGGCCAGTGATATTTCAGATAACAAAAAAGGCTGTTTAAGTATGCTAATAGCAAGAGGTTGTCTATGGAAAACACTGGACCATTACTCGATGAAGATACTCACTTGACAAATAGGGATGATGAAAAAGCAGGGGCATTTAATGCCTTCTTTGCTTCAGTCTTTAATATTAATGATAGGCCCTTGGGTTGTCCAGTCCTCTGAGTTGGAAGACTGTAACTGAGGGAGCATAAACTTTCCATTTGTGGACACCAAAATTGTAAGGAACCAGTTGTACCAGTTGAATATTTTTAAGTCCACAGGGCCTAATGGGATTCATCCTGTAGTACTGAGGAAGTTAGTGGATGTTATAGCTGGACCCCTCTCAACAATTTACCAAAGGTCTTGGGATTCTGAGGAAGTCCTCACTGACTGGAAAATAGCCAACCTTATCCCTGTTTACAAGAAGGGCTTGAGAAAAGATCCTGGAAATTATAGACCTGTTAGTTTAACTTCAGTACCTGGAAAAGTTATGGAGAAGATTATCCTGGGCGTCACTGAAAAGTACTTAAAGGATAGATAATGGAATCAGCAGGCCCAGTCAACATGAACATAAAGTTCTGCCTCACTAATTTGTTATTCTTCAATGATAAGATCACCCACACAGTAGACAAAGGTAAGATGGTAGATAATAATTTTAGTAGGGCTTTTGATATTGTCCCTCACCGTATCCTTCTGGAGGAATTGTCCAATTGTGAGATCAACAGGCTCATGCTACACTGGGTGATGAACTGGCTGAATGGTAGAGCTCAGATTGAATGGGGCTGTATCTGGTTGGCAGCCAGTCACTAGTGGTGTTCCCCAAGGGTCAGTCCTGGGGCCAGTTCTGTTCAGTGCTTTCTATCAATCATATAGATGCAGGAGTTGAATTTTTGCTGGTGATACTAAACTGGGAGGTGCTGTTGAAACTCTTGAGGGAGGAGAGGCTTTGCAAAGGCACCTAGATAGATTGGAGCAATGTCATGAAATTTAACAAGAACAAATGTCAGATTCCGCAGCCGGGACAGAGTAATGCCAGACACGGGTACAGACTGGGAGATGAGTGGCTGGACAGCAGCCACGTACAAATGGATCATGGAGTGCTGGTTGACAGTAAGCTCGAAATGAGTCGGCAGTGTGTTCTGGCAGCCAAGAGGGCAAACTGCATTTTGGGGTGCATTAAACACAGCACAGCCAGCTGGTCAAAACAGGTGATCTGTATTTAGCATTGGTGTGGCTTCACCCTGTATACTGTGTGCAGGTCTGAGCTCCACAATATAAAAGCGTATCAAGGTACTTTAAAGTGGCCAAAGAAGGGCAAAAAGCTGGTAAAAGAGCTGGAAGGCATGTCCTATGAAGAGCGTCTGAGGACACTGGGTTTAAGCTTGGAGAAAAGTAGGTTGGGGGTGACCTCACTGCTCTCTACACCTTCCTGAGGAGGGGAAATAGAAAGGGAGGTGCTTATCTTTTCTCCCTGGTATCGAGTGACAAAATCTGTGGTAATGGCTCAACTCTGCAGCTTGAGAGGTTCAGACTACACATTAGGAAAAACTTATTTACTGAGAGGGTAGTCAGACACTGACACTGGAACAGGCTTCCTACAGAAATGTTTGATGACCTCTGCCTGTCCGTGTTGAAGAGGCATTTAGAGAATGCTCATAATGGTAGTCTTCAATTTTGGGTCAGCCCCACAGTAGTCTAATGATCTTTGTAGGTGCCTTTGAACTGAAACTATTTTATATTCTGTTCTATTTCAAATAACATCACTTCTTTGAAATGCAAACAGAATCAACTCTGAATGGAACTGACATGTAGAATTAAAAAAAAAACAAAAATGAAATAGAAAAATTAGTAATGTACCTACAAACAAAAGTTATTGCATACATTTATATATTTACATTACATAGAAATGTATCAATACAGTTTATATAATAAACTTATACAATAACAATTTATATAAAAATTATACAATCCTCAAACTTTTAAAGAAAATTTTCAGAAAAGAAAAAAAATTTATACTTACTATCTGTAGGATTTCTCATTGGATATGACTGGGTATAGTTGTTCACACAGTGTATTAGCTGAGGGCTAATAGTTGCACAATAATTTTCAACTGCTTTTATTTGTGAAGGACCAGGAGATGAGTCTGTCCGAAAAATTGCTTGACAATATTCCCGACAGTTTGTATGATGACCTGCATAACTGCAACAGACTGACCCCACTGGGGAAACAAACAAACAAACAAAAATCTATGGTTTCCTACACAGAGGAATAAATTAGTGAGCATGTCTGTAACCCACACAATGATGCTCAAGATATTACTGGAGGAGAAAACAAACAAAAAAAAAACAAAACACAAAAGACCAAACTCTCCTAAACTCCATTAAAATAATCTGCCTACAGAATGAGTGGAAATATCTGTAACTAGCCAAAGCATCTTTTTCTGGTTTAGCTGGAGAAAAAAGTCCCTAAATACATCTCGAATTCAAGTTCAAGTCACAAACAAGACAGCTGAATTTTATCTTCAGATGTTTTTTTTTCTTATTTAAAGTAACTAGTTTTGTCTTATAATTGAATTAGTAGACAAATACCAATGGTAAGCAAATAAATATGAAAGCAATATCCCAAAATTTGTTTCAAGAAAAAAAAAGAGATTAAATCATTGTGATTCATATATTTTTTCCCTGTTATTAAATACACTGTTCTTGAGAAATACTACTACTGAAATTAATTCTGAGACACTGAGTTCTTTATGTCCTGCTATTTCATTTTCTGTAGACAGACATCAGGCAACAGGACACTTGTATGGTGCAAGATTTCACCTATATCTAACTCAATTTTGTTACTTAACAGTCATCAAGTGAATAAAGCAGGAGAAATGATCTTCTAAGCAATCTTCAAAATACGACAGAAAAAACAAATACAGATACATAAATTAAAAATTTACAGCAATTATATAAACAGTCCTATCCTCTTATCACTTGAACAAAAATAATTATGCATGTGGCTAGCCGTTCTATGGAACCGAATCCATGTGATTTGTTATATGTACACCTCCAGAAGTTCTTACATTTTAAAGAAAAAAAGAAACTATTCATTACATACTTACTTTCATTTCTGTTAATACAACTAAAGAGAGCATTCTGAAATCAAAACAAAAATAGCATTACAAGCCTGAAAACTTCAAATAAACATTTAGGTGCCCAGTTATTTCTTATCATGAACTAACATTTATTTTTTGTTCATCTAATACAATTTAATTGGAACAAATAACACTATACAGAAACACTAAATGAAAGAAAAGATCAGGTGTCACCTAAGTTCTGTGTACACTGTTACTGAAATATATTCAAGTAATAGGAAGATTCTGCTAGATCACCTTAGAAAAAACAGAACTGGATGTAACAAAATGTTTTTGTATGATAATTTTAAAGGATCTATGTGGAGAAAAAAGAACTCTGCACATGCACACATGCAAACAGAAAATCTCAAAAAACTAAACAGCAATTAAAATCTAATGCATGCTATCAACACCCAAACTAGACCCAAACACAAACTATAGCACCCAAATGGTACAGTTGGGAGTTATACAAAATGTTAAAATACAGAAGGGGGAAGACATATACCCAATCGCTTGGTTTCAGAAGACTGTAATGCACAGGACAATAAACTGAAAAACTACATATCGAACTCCTGCCCAGAACAACCATCATCTTCCCCACATTAAAAACTGATCTCTTCTTGAGAAAACAGGTAGCACTTATACACTTTCTGGAACTCAGTGGAAAGATGAAGCCATGAGGCTGAAATTCTAAAATTGCATCTACCAGTTATGAAATATTTTAAAATTACATGATTGTGAAAAAGAGAAATTTGAAACTCTCTCCACGCTTGTTCAAACATGATTATCAAGTGATCAAACCCATTAACATAGTGACAAAACACAATCCACATCTTCATAAAGTTCCTGATCACCTTCGTTTCCCCTGTCACCAATATTATATAAATTTGTATTTTACACATCTAGACAATAAAACAAACACTGTAATATTGATCCTCACACAGTGTGGGATTAAAATCTGATGTTTTGCTGTACTAAACCAAGATGTGCTACAATCTTTAAAGAAAAGACCTCAAAATGCAGACCTAACATCAGCTTGGTAGCTCACCAGCTAGCAAAAACACCCAGCCTCACTCAAGTCTGAAAACAAAATGGTTGTCTCAAGCTGAACAGCTTGTAGAACTTGATCTTACAAAAGTACCAGATATTTTGCTTCACTTTGAAACAAGTTAAACACTGCTACTTAAGTATAATAAAATATTCAAAGAGTTCATCAGATTAATACTGAAAAAAGTGTAGGTCTAAAATAAGAAAGGAAAAGTGAACAGTATTTTTATTATGAGAAACCGTCATGAAAATTCTCGAGAATTTTCATCTGTGTTAGTTACTTATATTTACTACATTGCTGGGAAGTGGGTTATCCCCAATAATCTTCGTGATATTTTTGTGAAAATTTGTATTGCTACAAACAGATGGACATGTTAAATTTTTTAAAGTGAAGATGTATTAAGAATCATATTTCCTATTTTTCGTTTTTTTTTTTTTCTTTCCCTCCCCCCCAATTCAAATTCTTTATTTGCATTGTTTTTGGAGATCATCTGGGTCAATCTGATTTGGCAGCATCCTTATTTTCTCCCCTGAAGTCTAATCTAGGTAGGATTACTAGGTAGGATTACAGAGCAAAGCAAAGTCAATATCAAAGTAACTAAATCTCCCCATGGCTAACTCATTTTTATGAGTTAACCATAACCAGTAATTGCAACATCTGAATGCTGAGGACTTCCTTTGAAGCAGCTTGCTCGTATTTGGTTACACTGAGTTGGGAACTCACGTAAACACAACACGTTTCCTTTCACAGAGGGTTAGAACTAGGTGATCTTTATGGTTCCTTCCAACTCAAACCATTTTATGATTGTGTGTACACAAAATCATCATCCTACATCTGTAAAGAACTGATGTATACTATTGCCTACAGGGTCATGTCATTTTTATAGCACCGTACTTTCTTCTTTGGGACCTTTGGTGTATTAAAGAAGAAAAAAACTGTCAAGATAGGAACTGCTGCCACACACCACATCAGTCTGATCCAAGACTGACTGTCCTCAGAAGCTTCTGAAATTAGATTCCGCACCCATCCTGTACCAAGCACTGGAACACGGTGAACAAAACAGCCTGGCAGAAAGCAACACTAACTGTGTATGAATTAATGCACAAAAACAGTAGAGGCTGCTGAAAAGATATAACCATGACAGACAGACCTCAGCCTAAGTACTGAACATACTATCATTTAGCACTAACAATGTGTAGAATGACGATGTAAAGTTGCTATAAACTCAGGTAAGATTTGTCACATTATTAAAAGTAGAATATTATAAAATAAGTTATTAAAAAGCTGTTTGGAATAACAGGATCACTGACCCTTTTTTGCTCAGCTTATAACCACAGACAAAAATAGAGAAGAATGTTGAGAAGATTATGGAGTACCAGTATTTCTCTTATGAAAAAGGGCTCAAGTTGAGACAAAATTATCCTCTTCTACCTATTTTAAAAACCTTTCTGTTCTTCTAAGACAGACACGATCCCCATACCAGGTAATCAATCCTCCTTCTGTACTTGGAAACTGCCATTCCACAGACTGCTGAATCACTGTAATAATACTAATACTGCAATTAAAAGGAGGTTGTCTTACTTCCCTTTTCCATTTTGTTTTCAACTCTTCTCTCCATGCTTCTGGTTGTATAATTTGTGTATGCCTTCACACCAGCTCTGACTCTACTCTTCTCCTCATGACCTGATTTTTCCCAGTAACCCTGCAGAAAGCATTTTTCTCTTGTGCTAGCAATTTAAATAATCTTCTAGAACGACCTGCAAGATGCCAGATTCAGAATAAGGTACGCAAAAGTGTATTCGTATAACTAGAACTTCAGCTGCACTGAGTTGTTGAAGCAACTCACCATATCGTGAAACTGTAACCTGTAGCCACCACAGGTTACAGTGATAATTAAGATGCTGAATTTGCTCTTCATGTAGCTCTGGACAACTGTTCAGTTTCCCAGAAAATACAGGTACATGTGCGAGAAGCATAGCTATACAGACA
Source organism: Anser brachyrhynchus (assembly GCF_964034855.1). Classification (NCBI taxonomy): domain Eukaryota; kingdom Metazoa; phylum Chordata; class Aves; order Anseriformes; family Anatidae; genus Anser; species Anser brachyrhynchus. The sequence goes on along the minus strand of NC_137695.1, from coordinate 48,364,767 downwards.
TGAGAAAATCTTAGAAAAATTAATGTATGTATGTATATATGTCCTCTGTTTGTAAATAAAACTAATAACAGCTTTAGACCATCATAGTCTGTCTTGAGTTACTAACTGTAACTTCATTATAGAATACAGGGTTAATCCCCATCTCTTTTATAAAACAGCAATCATATTTAAGATATCAGCAACTTTTCTGCCCATTCAAGCTTCCTTCTGAATTGCCTACCAAAATCTCTTGAAACAGTGAACTGTGAGAAAAGACAGAAAAAACGAGCAAAAGATAAAACAAAGACATATTTAAAGTCAAACAAACAAACTAACTAACTAACTAACTAACAAACAAAAAGAGCAGAAAAGGATATTTGCCTTAAAGGAAAAACTACGTCACCAAGATCTGTGAAAATGAGGATAAAAAGCCAATAGTATAATCTCTCTACCCCCAAAACTCCATTTTCAACTCATGAATAAAATATTAAGTGAACAAAGATGGTAATATTGAAATGTAAAGAACAAATGCAGAATTATTTATTCTACTTGTAAAATGATCTCATCTGAGAAGTCTTAAAGATACTTCAGTTGGTTGTTCAAAAAAAAAAACACACAACTGCTGAAATTGGTCATCAAAACAAATGAGACTAAAGACAGAAGGAATGGAAAGTAACAGGCAGACTCAGCCAACACAAGTGTGTATGCCTTAAGAAAACAGTTGCATTATGGAAATTGAAAAAGGCAATTTAAGTTTATCTAGCAGATAACACTTTCCAGTCTTCCTCACCATAGCCAGTACTGCAGGACCTAACTGGTTTCGCTCTTTTTGGAGCTCATCAGCTGCAGGTAACGGCTCAAAAACCAAAACACACAAATACAAATAGAGCTAAAAAGAAAGAATTCTTTTGCATCATAAGGCATGCTTTCATATCACATGCCCATTTTTTCCAAATGTCTGCCTCTTGAATGAAAAATAACAGTGAAGCTGTTCTTTTGCACAAGAAAATATAGAGAATTCCCCCAACAGCCTCCCCCCAACAATTATTATTTTTCTTCCTGAAAATCATAATGGTATCTGTATTCTATTAACTCTGGTGGACATATACATTTAGTACTGTTGTTTTGGGAAAACTAACCACATTAAGTATCTCAATACAGATCGTATTCAAATAAGGACATCTTAATTTAGAAATATTACTTTCAGTTAAAAATATAGCAGGAAACTCATTGCTACTCTCACACAGCAAAGCACTTTAAATTCTGTTAATCTTTTCTCAACTTCATTTAAACTTAGAATTTATCAATACAAGTTAAAGTCAGAAGCTAACATACTAAGGTTTAGTGGATGCAGCTGAAGTTTCAGATGATGGTGGACATCTGTTTAGGTTTTTTTAAAACCTGCAAAAATTAACAATTAAGGCTAAGATTTTCCTCGATTATGTTAAACAGTAAAAAAATGAAAACACTAGCACGGTAAGTTTGAACTTAATCACTGGAACTTCATTTTTGGCAAGATCATTGTTTTTAATCAACTTTCTTTGAACTGTACGGAACAGAAACAAAATGCAATAGAAGATCACAATATTATTAGCTATAATGTGTGGTATACAGAGTCAAAGTCTGCCCAGAATTCCTAAGCAGTACTTCCAGAAGCCACAAATAAGCTGTGTGCTTTAGGGGTTCATTAAAACCATTTTGGAACCTTTCACCGAACTATGTTCTAAACAGAACCTTGAGTTATAATCTGTTGTCTGTGAGTAACCCCTACAATTATATAAGGGTTAAAAACTTCTCGCAGCATATTTTCAGAAGGGCTAATCGGTAGCCAAAATTCACTAAAACCTCAGCATAAAGCAGGATCATATGATCCTGGAGGATTAAACCTGCCAGTAGTGTAGCACAATTAATACATTTCTGAATACTTACTGCAGCAACTGAAGCTGCAGGCTTTGCATTTGAAGTTTCTGTATTTAAAAACTGTTGGAAAACCACAAGCCAAATTAAACTAAACACTGCTCAAATCTGTGAGAGCAAAAATACCTTTTTACAGTCCAGGGACATCAAAAGTGTTCACCACTGTGTCCAAAAAAAAAAAAAAAGGCTTGAAGAAGAGAAGTGAAATAACATAGAACATTTGAATAATGCCTTATTTAAGACAAAAAAAGAAAAGTAAGAACTGAAGTCCTTAATGTGCAGAGAGGAGAACTCAGGGGAACTTGGTATGCAGTGTAAAGACTCAAGAGTTGCAATCTAATAAAAATTTTAGCTTTCCTGTTTCCATGCACAATAGAAATAAATGTGATTTTAAACTCAGTAATAAACTTATCACAGTTTATTTCAAGCATTATGAATTATTTTCAGTTACTCCTCCAAGTGCATACTCCGTTTGTTTTATTCAAAAAAGAACCTTAACTTTACACAAAACTTTTAAAAGTGATAAATCAGAAAATCCTACATACAATCCGTACAGCTTCCACTTCTTTCTTCTTCTTTGACTATTACCTACCTTCTTTTTAGAGCAAGATAGTAGAAAGCTGGAAGAAGTAGTGAAAGATAAAGGTGATGAGATGCACAGAACTAGAGAGAAAAGGAACATGACAAAAATGAGTATCTGAGAAGCAGAAGATGGGAAAAAGAATAACAGGATAACATCTTTCAAAGGAAGCTAAATAATGTCTAATAACATCCAAAAAATACTCAAGGATGTTGTGCTGTTTTTTAAAAATTTCTGTATGCAGTGCTACTTGAAATTAAAAGACACTTAATAGGGCTTGCTTAAAATCCTCAATGTACTGATCAAAAATGAACAGATAATTACACCATGATCCATTTCTAAAATGTGTATAATCTCCAAATGACAAGAATCACAAGCTACATTAACATTTACAGTAAAAGTAATCCAGAAAAATATGATCAGCAGAAAAAGCATATTTAATTAATCTTGTGAAAAGCTGGCACATCAGTGTTCAAGTGATTCTGTTATTGCACAGTCTGAGACACTGCTTAGCAACTTCTTTGTGACAACTATCTGGAGGTTTGTGGTTTTTTTCCTTCACTGCTCTGAACCCTGTGCCTTACCCTTGAAGACTTACCACATTCTTTGTTCTCACTGACTTAGTGGGAAGCTGAAGTGTATGTCATAAAGTTGCTTCCCTGATCTCTAAAGACCACGGAAAAGTACTATGGACAGTTCAGTCAACTATTGCAAGAAGATTTTGTAAATTCTCTGTGAAATCCTTAAGTGATTGTATAAGATTAAAGAGTTAGTATGCTATCACAGTGTTTGCAAAAAGCGATTTACACCTTTATATTTCTTAATTCAGCTAGCTTTTACTTACAAGTTATATCTTTATTATATTCAATACCTCAATAATTTATTAATAAACTAATTCTCAAATTGGATCCTCATGTTAAGTGACTCAAATATGGATTCTTAAGCAAAAGGCAACGCAGCATGTATAACATTGCATTTATGTGATTCACAAGCAGTTTCTGATCTTATTTGTCATTTAGTGTTTTAACTTGGCACTCCCTTCCCAGTTCTTCATTTTTTCCCTAACCAACCCAACTGAAAACAAAGTATGGTACTAGTCACAGATATAGAAGCTACTCAGAAGACTACATAAGGAGCAGGCCACATTCACCAAGACATCAACTAAAAAAAAAAAAAAAAAAAAAAAAAAAAGGAGGAAAAATGAAAAATGGCTAGGATGCAAAAAAAAGTGCAGATTCCTTCCAGAAGCAGCTTTTCAAATCTCATACCTTCGGCAAAACTTCCCTGAATTTTATACTTGCAATAGGTATCTTCAGAGCATAGCAAGCACTATTTTTTATGTGTACCTATAAGCCTAGATACATAGGAAGTTCTATTTTTGTACAAAAATATGTAATAACTGAAGATCTACCATTGCACATACTTCATTTCTCTCCTTAACACAGAATCGGTATCTACTGCTCCTAGTGCTCATTTAAAAAGTTCTCTTTGTTTCTTCACCAATCGGAAAACCGATATCTACTTCCATAATTTTTCTGCCTTTCCTTCTTCTGGTGTTGCACAGGTAGAAAGAGCTAAGGTCTTCTGTGCAATAACAGCAAGATCCCACTTTCCAAAATTCCAGATAAAAAACTGGAAAAAGGCCTAGGAAAGTAAATAAGATGACTATCACCATTTTGTAGGTGTTCTTTAATCTCTTACCTTTCCTTTCCCGTTCTCCTTCAACACATATTGGCCAACCTCCTACAGCAATGCAGAAATCCAGAAAAAAAAGAAGGAAACAGACCAGCATAATAGAGGAGAAGTTTACAGATGTTGACAGTATAGCATATCACAGCATGAGAGAAGACAGAACTACTTAAAATTCATTTTTAAGAGAACAAACTATACTAGTTTCAACAGTGAAGAATCTAGGAAAATACTCTCTAGATTTAGATAGAAATATGAAAGGGGAAAAAAAAAACCACGGAATTTATAGTTTCTTGGAAAACAGGAAAACTGCTGTATTTCTGCCCAAATCAAGAAAACAGAGAATTGTCTGATAACCTGGACTGTTTATTAAGAGCTGAATTTACATAGGACTAACTAATTCAGGGCAGTAGGCAGGAGGAAAGGGGATGGATGAGTGTGCAGGAGGAGGAGGAATCTGGTTTTTAATTAAGAAATATTGAAAGTGAAAAAGTCCTAGCAAAATAACTTTTCTACAAAATGTGTTAAAAAGAATACAGATGAAGGCAGAATTCTGAAAATATCCTAACAATTATTTTTAAGAGTAAAACAATAGAAATAACTGCTACCATTTGCAGTTTCACTGATGTTAACAAAAATTATTCATTTTGAATTATATATATTAGGATAGACTACTTAAAGGATTACTCTTTCCTGCGTTTATTTCTTTAAGGTCGGTTTTAAGCCGAATCTCCCATTACAAAACTCAAAATGTTCCTGACAATGAATGCCTACTTTCATCAGAACTCCTATTAAACAAAGTATTTAGAATCCATGTCTCCCTTTTGAAAGCTGCATCTTTATCAATCAAATTAAGATATATGCAAGTCTAAAAAAAAGACAAGCCCCTTTTCACAGAAAGTGATTGTACTTCACAAAAAATGCAGAGAGGCAATTTACATCTGGTTGAAAGTGAGTATATACAGACATACTACTACACGAGAAAACTAGACTTTCCCTCTTCTACATGACACTTGTCACAGAATTTATAAAACAGATGACTTTTAATAAGATATATGCACACACACACACATACATACCTCATATTCCTTTCTGCAGACTTTTAAAACATCATTCTTTGAAGAAGCCTGAAAAACAGAAAATTTCCCCATTTCAGGCAGAAAATAATAAAAACATGTTGCAAAATAAAAATTGTTCTACCCTTATGTTAACTATGGTAATCACGGATCCATGATCTATCTAAATGTTCCTTCTTAAGAACCTAAAGAATCCGTTTAAAGTTTCAAGAAAAAAAGCAGAAACCACAACTTTGTCAATACTACATATAATTAAAGACCCAATTTTCTTATTTTTGCACCAAGTTTGTTGGTACTGGATGCACACACAAAGCAAGTTAGTTATCATCAAATGTTTACCGGATAAGGTGGAATATTGGAAACATTTAGGAAATGGAAGACCTTGAGCACTAAGTTTCACCATTTTCCATGCTCAATGGCATTTGTGTCTTGTCTTGTTCCCTTCTAAAACATGCAGTCCTACAGTTCCTATTGTAAAAACAATTTGCAGAAATTCTCCTTTCAAAGTGCACATCAGTTTCTTCTGTAGAATAACTCCTGCTCCTTTTTCATGTCAGATATTAAAAATCACTATTATTACTTACATTAGACGTCTCCCCCTCCAGTAATTTAAAATACCATGGTAAAATCTGACCTCGGACCTATAATAGCACCTTCTTCAAAATGCCTGTAAAACTCCCTCAAGTTTCAAGAATCAAAATTAGTATCCAAGCATTTCCCTATTATCCTTAATGTTTTGCCAAAGTATGTATTTTTTTTAGTCTAAATCAAAACCATGTGAAATGTATCAACCAGAGTGCACTCAAGAATAAAATACAGCCAAGATTCCAAGACAGCATAGTCTACAATCAACAATACAGCATTTGATTTTGAGAATAAAGAGAAACGATACAGCAATCATAAGATTAAATTAACAGAATTTCATAGGACATGATAAATGGAGGTGTTTTTTTTTTTTAAATCAGATCTGGAAAAGACGTAAATGTTAGGATAAATTTGAAAATTTTACTAACAAATACATTTGGAGTGATATATGCACATTCTTTCCAGAAGAACGAAAATATTTTTTGAACTACATTTATATTTCTGTCCCCATTTTTCCATTTATTTACTCCTCACCTTTTTTTCACACTACTGTTTGTATACTCACTGCTCATCTCTTATCAAATAGGTTAAACTAACTATATGCTCTTTGATGGAGGTAGTCTTTTTTTTTTGTATTTTGACAACAATTTGCAGTAGGCTGCTGGTTCAAGACTAAGTTTACACAGGTAATGTGCAAGATACTATAGTGAATGCATCTTAATACATCTGTGCTCCAGAACTGAGTTATAAGAATGACAACAAATAGCTGCACACTTTTTGTTTCTGAAAATATATTTATAGTCCTATATAGTCATAAGCATATGCTGAAAAATATAAAATCAGAAAATGCTTCCCAGATTTTTGTTGAAAAGGTAATTGCTAATTTATGTGTTGTGCTTAAAAGTGTCACCCGACCAAAACAGTGATATAGTAACACCAAAGACTGAGTAAACATACTTTATTCCATCTGATAAATTAAAATCTCTTTGAAGAAGCACAAAAATCTATTTGGGGCTGTAACTCCAATGTTGCATCACTAAATACAGCACTGCAAAAAAAAAAAAAAGAGAACTTTGAAAAAGTCACGTTGCCTTCCAGTAGCATGGTTTTAGAATAAGAACTTTCATGCAGATTGTAAATATATGTATATATATATATCAAGAAATTATGTTTATCATTGTAGTGGATTTACGTGGCAAGGTTTTGGTAGCAGGGGGCCATAGGGGTGGCTTCTGTGAGAAGAATCTAGAAGCTGCCCCATGTTAGGTAAGGGCCCCACTGCTGACCAGAGCCGAGCCAATAAGTGATGTTGTTTGCGCCTCTGTAAGAGCATATTTAAGATGGAAAAAACCGCTGCACCACCCAGCAGCTGGGCGAGTGAGAGGAGTGAGAAACAGCCTTGCAGGCGCCAAGGTCAGTGAAGAAGGAGGGGAAGAGGTGCTCCAGGTGCCAGAGCAGAAGTCCCCTGGGGCCTGTGGTGAGGACCATGGTGAAGCAGGCTGTCCCCCTGCAGCCCATGGAGTACCACGGTGGAGCAGGGTTCCACGCTGCAGCCCATGGAGGAGACCACGGTGGAGCAGGTGGACCTGCACCAACGGAGGCTGCGGCTTGTGGAAGACCCCTGCTGGAGCAGATTCTGGGCTGGACCTGTAGCCTGTGGAGAGGAGACCATGCAGGAGCAGGTGACCTGGCAGGAGCTGCTGCATGTGAGGGACCCAGGCTGGAGCAGTTTGCTCCTGGGGGATGGACCCCGTGGTACGGACCCATATCTGGAGCAGTTCTTGAAGAGCTGCTGCCTGTGGGCAGCCCACGCCGGATCAGTTCACCAAGGACTGCATCCCATGGGAGGGACCCCACAGCACAGGGGACGAGAGTGACCGAGAAGGAGTGGCAGAGAAGCGCTACAGACTGACCATAACCCCCGTTCCCCCGTGCCGCTCTTGGGGAGGAGGTGGAAGAGGGTGGATGGGGGGGAAGGTGCATTTAGTTTCTTTCCTTTGTTTCTCGCTTCTCTAGCTTGTTAGTAATAGGTAACAAATCTTACTGTCTCCCTGTGCTGAGTCTGTTTTGCCCATCACCATAATTACTGCGCGATCTCCCTGTCCTTATCTCAACCCTTGAGCCCTTTTCATCATATTTTCTCCCCATTCCTCTCTGAGGAGGGGAAGTGAGAGAGCAGTTGTGGTGGAGCTCGGCCGCCCACCCGAGTAAAACCACCACAATCATAACCAAAGCAAAGATACCTTTGGAACCGCTATAGATGTAGTTAGTAAATTACTACTACAAAGCAACAAAATAGAGCATAGCAGCAGCAATCACACACCAAATGTTTGCAAACCAAAACTAGAGTGGATTAGCTCCATTTCCCAAGTGACATGTTAGGACATGGCTGGAATAGTGTTGCACCCAAAGTTCAGGACACATTTGAAGAAATGGCAGCCTCCAGGGCTGCCAGGAGGGCCATGGCAGCCAGGAGGGCCAACCGTACCCTGGGGTGCATCAAGCACGGCATTGCTAGTCAGTCGAAGGAAGTGATTGTCCCACTCTACACTGCGCTGGTGCGGCCTCACCTCGAGTACTGTGTGCAGTTCTGGGCACCACAGTACAAAAAGGATGTAAAGCTGCTGGAGAGCGTCCAGAGGAGGGCTACAAAGAAGGTGAAGGGCCTAGAGGGGAAGACACATGAGGAGCGGCTGAGGTCACTGGGCCTGTTCAGCCTGAAAAAGAGAAGGCTGAGGGGAGACCTCATCATGGTCTACAGTTTCCTCATGAGGGGGAGTAGAGGGGCAGGCACCAATCTATTCTCTTTAGTGACCAGTGATAGGACCTGAGGGAATGGAGTCAAGCTGTGGCAGGGGAGGTTTAGGCTAGACATCAGGAAGAGGTTCTTCACTGAGAGCGTTGTCGCACACTGGAACAGGCTCCCCAGGGATGTAGTCACAGCACCGAGCCTGTCAGAGTTTAAGAAGCGTTTGGACTGTGCTCTTAGTCACATGGTCTAAAATTCTGGGTAGACCTGTGTGGTGCCAGGAGTTGGACTCAATGATCCTTATGGGTCCCTTCCAACTCGGGATATTCTATGATTCTATGACTCAAGTACATAATTGGCACCAACTCGGAAGGACATACGGTTCTCTCCCTGGTAGAACAATAGAACCGTATCTGAAATGTTTTATGAACAGATAGGCCAAACCTATTGTGTTTAGTTAAATAGATGGAAGTTTAGAAACTTTGTAAATCTGGTGCTACCTTACTCACTTATTAATTAGCCTTATCTGTAAGACCATACATAATTGCATCCCAGGACATGGAAGAAGGGCAAGATAACCCAGGCTTGGTTTCTGAAAAGAACAGGTGAGAAACTCATGGTATGCCCATGTCCTTGGACATGTAAATGACTCTTCTTAGTATGCATGTCTAAGTTGAAATAATAAGATAAGAAAGAAGCAGATGACCTGAGCATGTGCAAGAATTGAGTTCAACCAGCAAACATAGCGAGGAAGGCTACCGACAACCACCAGAAACCCCCGAAAGACCAGTGGAAACAAACACACACACATCAGGGACATTTACATACTTTTATGAGTTCCAGGAAATAGTATGAATATACTGATTATTTATCAGATATCTAATAAATACGTATAATAAATATGTATGTTTTGATTGTATGTTACTCCTGTAGCTTGAATAATTCAGTGCACACACTAGGTGAAGTGATCCCCTGTGCATCCGGTGCTGCAATTAAAGAATGCCTGCTTTCTAAAACTCCAAATTGAGTCTTAGAGAGTTTCTTTGACTGACTTTTACAGTAACATACTAACACAGGACAGGTCAGACAGAAGCTTCCTTAAGTATTCTAATAGCGAGAGAGTGTTCGGGCAGCATCTTCCCCTCTAATCCCTCGCTCTCTGCCAAGCGATTGCAGAGCACTGACTAAGAGGTGAGGAAAAAACACTAATGTTAACAAAGCCAGGTGTCTACCCAAACAATCATTTATGTTTTCATAGAATACCCAAGCTGGAAGGGTCCCACAAGGATCATCAAGTCCAACCCCTGGGTCCACCAAAAAAAAATAATCTGCCAGATCAGATGTCTGAGAGCATCATCCAAACACGTCTTGAACTCCGCCAGGCTCAGTGCTGAGACCACTGCCCTGGGGAGCCTGTCCGTGTGCCTGACCACACTCTCAGTGAAGAACCTTTTCCTGATACCCAGCCTGAACCTTATGTTTATAAGGTCAAGTACCCTTGGATGGTTGGACTCCAGACAACCATCTGAATGTCAACAAAGTAAGTACCCATGCTCGTAAGAGAGACTGACTCCTTCATTAGCTTGTTAACTGCCATGTTTGGCACTATGGAGAGATTGCTCTTGGTGGAGTCTAGGAACATCACATACAGCATTATCTAAGCTCAGAAGCGGGGGGTTCGAAACAATCACAGACTGTGCTTTTAGTCAAAAGGCACGTTCTTTTAGTTAGGATGAACTTCCTAGTCATACCTCCCAAATCTTAAATGTTAATTTTACCACCACACGGCAGCATCACAGTTGGTAACGTTTACAAGGTTCTAATGTTTAGTATTTTACACTAATAGAGAGCCAGTCAAATCTGCTGACCCTGATGAAATCTCACTGGAGTAGAAAGACACTCAAGAATCTCATGTGCTTCTTACATATCTGAAGTAAAAACCAGGCAGACTCTATTTGACTTCAGTACTCTTACAGAACAGGAATCACATTTAATTACATTAAGCTTTTCCCCCTACTTCTATTGCTTTGTTCGGGCTTTTCTTTGTACCCTGGCTTGCCCATCTTGTAAAAGTTTTTCAGTATTTTCAGGATGGCTAAAACCTCCTTTGTGGAGCTACAGCAGACTTCAGCTTTTACTTTTTTTATTGAAAACTGACTCTAACCATGTAAATTCTCTTTTGGTTCTTGAAACTTTGTGGCTGACATCTATCACCAGTAGTACTTCCTGGGAAGTTTCTTGTATTTTGCAATTTTAAAAAAAGAGTTTGTGTGATAATCTAATTTTGAAAGAGTTTGTGTGATAATCTAATTTTGATGTTAAAAATGCCTGAAGATCACACACAGGGTGAATTCAGAGTTATTTGACATTAACCATGGAGAAAACAATTAGAAAGCCTTACCTGTTTACATGCTTGCCGACATTCCACAGCAATAGCTAGCTCACAGCAACCTAAACCAACCCAACCATCAGACTTCTTCAGAACTCCTTTAAAAATAAAATTACAGTACATATTACAGTAGTAAAAGATCCTGTGCCATCATTTTTCCTTCCCTACCCATGACTATGTTACTTTTCAAATATGATACTCATGTTCTTGTTTAAAAAGCCAAGTTACATATTACATTTTATTAGAATTTATTAAGTCATTACAAACCAAATTTAAGCAAGACAAGAAAAATAAGTCCGTGCCTTAATAAATGTAGAACTTGACAATTAAGTACCTTCTATACACCGAATTTAAAGGTGTTTTATCCAAACCATTTTATATGCTCACTGAAAATATCACAGTTTGATAATTTTACTTATGCAATGTGAAGTGTAAGCTAACAGAAACCAATAGGAAAAAAAAAGTTAAAAACAACATTGTCTCAGACACATCCTTTTACTGGCTTCAATAGCACTATAGTTTTTATTAATAAACATAACATGACACACATACATTGTATCCTTTATGTAGAAATAAGAAGTAGGAGGTAAAAGAATCAGCTGCTTAATTAAAAAAAAAAAAGTTCCTAAGCCCAGTAGAAATGCCTTCTTAGAAAAGTCAAATGGGATGTCCAGCTTTGAAAAGAAGAGACAGAGCTGGGTGTAATAAACCATTGAGCTTAAATTTAAATGCTAAGAAAATATTGGGAAAAAGAGTCATCAAAAATCATTGCAAGCAATGGAAAACAATCACCAGTAGGTATGTATTGTGAACAAAATTGCTTTAACAAAAAACACTTGGCTGGCTCTGCAAACACAGCTGGCATAGAAATGGATTTGTCTTTTGCTTTACCAGTATCAGTCTCATGACATTCTGATAAATTAAGAAAATACATTAATATTAAATTTATAAAGAAGCAGCAAAATCCTCAGCTAAGTGAGCATATTTTCCAGCAAATTGAAATATCAACTTTTTTAAAATGCAAATTAACACATTAATGCTTGACATAGTAGGTGGAAGGTACAGAGAGGCAAAGGTGAAGAACAACTTTTGGATGAAGCCTGCTTGAAGTGCAGCTTGACTACAGTCAGCCTGAAGTAGCGCTGTATCATCTGAATAGGCCAGACCTTCTGGAAGCACTGTAGACCAGTGACACAATGATCTTTTTGAAGATTGTCCAAATCCTCTTTACCTCTGCTCAGAGTCTTGGCTCACCTTTCCAATTCAACCTAGTTGAAAGCAGCAGGGAAGGCCATTAACAACCGCAAATTCAGCTCACCTTCCACTTCCACAAGCAGGGTAAGGAATTTGTTTTTCAGAGATCGAGCATCTTTCTGAAAGTGTTTAAAAACTGTTGTTGTAGATACATCAACAGCTTGTAAACAAAGCTGAAAAATTCTGAGTTGATGAACTGTTTTAAACTAATTCCAAGTCACACAAATATATTTAACTACACATCTACAGGTAATTGCCAAAACAGGTACTCACTACGTTCTATTTTAGGCCTAAAAATTGCACTTGTTTCTGCACAACTTTTGTAAGTTGAGCTACACATAAACTCCGTTTGGTGAAAACTGTAATAGTCAGTAGCATATTTATTAGTAATATTGACATTTTAAGTTTATTTCTAAAGATTCTTTTAAGGTAAAAGAAAACTAAGAAACGTTAAATATCATGTGCAATCAATATGAGAACAAGATTTCCAGAAATCTGTTCCAATAACCAGCTATATCCAGGTGAAACATGATATCCATCTGTATAGCTTTATTGAAGCCTCCACAAGGGTACTGAAGTCAGAAACAGTTGAAGAAGGCTGCACAAAAGTGACAAATTGGAATGCAATCTCTGATACACATTTTGTAATGAGATAATCAAGAAACAGGATCACAGTGGTCCCCAAGAAACAGAAAAGGAGAACAAAAGAGCTGGAAAAAGAAGAAACCGAGGAACAAGTATGCTTATTTGCATGTGTCAAGAAGTGTACAAGAAAGCCCAAGTCAGAATTTTGATTCCTCTGATGAAGTCTTCTACAGTCTGCTTACAGAAAGTGATAAAACTTAAAAGCAGAACACAGTTAACATCTAGAATTATAGGTTCCTGGTCTCCCCCCACCCTCTCAACTGGAGCCTCTCAATCACCCTTTCTAAGTAGCTTCTTCAATAACATAATGTGTGCATGGTGGCAAAGAACCTTTCATTTCCTAGACAGGTTCCAAAAAATAATTCACATAGTGTAGGCCTACTAGTTTTAATAAACAAACATCGACAGACTCGTGGTTTTTAAAAAGAATTTCTCCATTAAATCACTGATTAGTATTCACCTTCTTTTTGTATCACAGAATACTTAAATTCCTTAATATCTAATCTTAAGTATTTAGAGATTTATAGGAGGCTTATAGCACAGCATTGACGAGGACAATAAAACATGACTTAACAATACTGTTTTGTGAGGATGAGCCATACAAGAAAGTTTATAAACCACTATCACAATCAGTTTAAGGATGCAGGAAAAAAAAATGTGAAAAGGAATGATAGCTCAAGTGGTAGCTGTAAGAATATTAACATTTTAAGGTAACTATCACGATGAAGTTTCTGGTAAATCATACAATTTCAAAATGTTAACAGAAATCAGTAACATCAAGCAGAAAAGAACGGGAAGAGGAGAAAAGACAATCTATGAGAATACACTAAGGGTATCTCAAGCAGCAAATTATAAGGCAGAGTCCCAAACTATCTATATACTGTGGTATGACAGGATGCCGTTTAAACCCATATGTAAAACAGGTTTTCATCTACATTGTTAGCTAAACAGCTAAGCATTTCATACAGAAAGAAAATAACTATTGAAGTCATTTGTTTATCTGGTCAATTTTCCACAATTGTGTGGTAACAGCAACATTGAGATAGCTGTATCATCACTGTGCATGTGCATGCATCTGTGCGTAAAAACATATTGTGGATGCTGTATTATGAAATAATCAGAGATGACGATCCAGTCAAAACTCATTTCGTGGCTGTGCTGTAAACTTTATCATGAAATATTTTCTGTATTGAAAGTAGTCAAACAGCAGAAAAATCATAGAGAAAACCACAGAATTATTGAGGTTGGAAGGGATCTCTGACGATTGCTTAGTCTAACTACCTTGCTAATAGCAAGCTCAGTAAGAGCAAACTGCCCAAGACCATGTCCAATAAGGTTTTGAATACCTCCACAGCTGGAGACTCTACAACCTCTCTGGGCATCCTCTTCCACTGTTTAATCTTCCTTAGAGCAAAGTTTTTTCTTATGTTTATTTGGAAGTTACCATTGTTCAATCTGTCCTCACTGACTCTTGTCCTGTCACTGAGATACCTGGTAACAGTGAGATGAGTAGATTTCCACCTTCTTTACACCCTACGATCCGGTAAGTGTACATATTGATAAGATCTGCCCTCAACTTACTCTTCTCGAAAAGGATAAACAATCCCAGCTCTCAGCCTGTCCTCGTATCATGTTCCAATCCCAGTAATGTTCCAGTCCTTTAATCATCTTACATGGACACCTTGAAGGAGCTTTTTGCTGGACTTGTTCCAGTCTATTCTTGTCTTTCTTGTATGAAGATGCCCAGAACGGGACACAGAATTCCCAGTGTGGTCTCATCAATACTGAAAAGGGGACAAGAAATCACTTTCTTTGATCTGCTGGCAACGTTCTTCCTAATGCAGCCCAGGTGCTGTTGGTCTTCTTTGCTACAAGAGCAGATCACTGGTGCGTGTTCTACCTGTTGTCCACTATGACCCTGAGGCACTTTTCTACAAAGCTGCTTTCTAGCTGGTCAGCTCCCAGTGTGCTGTGGAGCATGGGGGTCTTCCCCAGCTGCAGGACTTCACACTTTTTCCCCCATGATGTTCCTGTTTGCCAGCTTTCTCTGGTTTGTCAACATCTCTCTGAATGACAGCATAAATAACTGGCTTATCAACCACTCCTCCCAGTTTTGTATCATCTGCAAACATGTGCAGGTTGCATTCTGTCCCACCATTAGTGAAAACATTAATAACAGGACTAGAACCAGCACTGACCCCTAGGGTACTGGCCTCCAACTGGACTTTGTGCCACTGATCACAAACCTTTGAGCCCAGCAGTTCAGCCAGTTTTCAATCTACCTCCACTGTCCACTTACCTAGTACATGCCTCAACAGTTTGCCTATGAAAACGTTATAAAAAAAAAAAAAAGATTTACATCACCATTGAAGTAGTTTTCTTTCATAAATGAGAAGATAATAAAATCCTACCACAAAGACACTGAGAGGCCTCACACCAATTCAGAAAGCTCAGGAAGACAATTTGGGAGTGGTTCATTAACAAAGACTCCCAATGCTTTTTTGCTTGCTTACACAAACCTAAATTTCAAACCAAAATGTGCATTGCTCAGTTACAGTAAATCCATTACCACTCATTTGTGTGTGGCTATTAAGCTTCAGTGAAGAATGGGTTTTATAGAAGCACAGAATCATCGAATATCCTGAGTTGGAAGGGACCCACGAGGATCACTGAGCCCAACTCCTGGCTCCACTCAGGACCACCCAAAAAATCAGACCATATGTCTGAAAGCATTGGCCGAACACTTCTTGAACTCTGTCAGACTCGGTGCTGTGACCACTACCCTGGGGAGCCTGTCCCAGTGCCTGACCACCCTCTCAGTGAAGAACCTTTTCCTGATATCCAGTCTGAGCTTCCCGTCACAACTTCATGCTGTTCTCTTGGGTCCTATTGCTGGTCACCAGGAAGAAGAGATCAGTGCCTGCCCCTCTACTCCCCTCATGAGGAAGATGTAGGCCATAATGAGGTCTTCCCTCATCTTTCTCTAAGCTGAACAAACCAAGTGATTTCAGCCACTCCTCATACATCTTTCCCTCTAGATCCTTCACCGTCTTTGTTGCCCTTCTTTGGGCACTCTGTAATAGTTTTATATCCTTCTTGTATCGTGGTGCCCAAAACTCCAAGTACTCAAGGTAAGGCCACAGCAGCAGCAGCTCAAAATTTATCTGATTTTAGGTGAGATAAAATTACCATAACTCCAAAAGATATTACAGATTTTACTAGTTTTACTTACACCTAAGAAAGCAAATGTCTCTTAATGCAGTAGAATCAAGTTTGCCTTTGAAATAGTGGCAGAAATCTGAGTAGATGTAAAATTACTACATTCTCCTCTTTACTCACTGCCACTTCAACCCATAGCATGCTCATTTCACTCAGTCTTCTAGAAATGACACATGATACAAGAATACTAGTTAAGAACAAGTTCATCTGGTTTTGGTCTCTCCTTTTAACATAACAGTCCTGTCTCAAAACTTATTCTTTAACCTTATAAATCTGCCTGCACCAAGCATTCTGGTTCTTGTTCTTAGCCTCCACATTTCTTAAATTATGTTTGTCTGGTTTTCACTTTTTCTCCCCATTACTCAGTTTTTTTCTACATGATACCGCAGCTAGAACAAAGTTGCAACAATCCATGATTTTATAAATCAGGTTAAGGTATACTGAAACTAAAAATAATAAAAAGCCTTTAAAGGAAAGAAACTCTGATATTTCTTGGATACATCACAGAAACACACACATTTAATCATACAAAACATATTCAATGTTTTCTAACTAGGAAAAGAAAAGAAGTGTTAGAACAAAAAGATGCAGAGGTAACCCAGTGTACATTAGAAGAAACTAGAACCAAAATACAGTTTATAATGGAAACATAATGAAAGTTAAATTATCATAACATCTATGGATGCAGGTGGTAGACACTGAAACATACATTTGGTGAAAAAACAACACAATCCAATGGTAAACTAGTATTTCTTACCTGGCAGTGAAGAATTTATACAACCCCACACTTCTCCCTGAAAAGTGAAATGCAAATAAACAAAAGTAAGTCTACAAAATAAAAAAGTTTCTGACAAAAAAAAAAAATAGTATTTTCAGTTTTAAGAGTTCTTCCAACCTACGTACCATTTGCTTTGACAAGAAGATTGCCATGTCCAGAACATATAATCAATAGCAGCATTTTTGTAGGTGTAGACCATACTTTGCTTACCTCACCTATGCTAGGTAGTCAACTTTTTCCACCAGTATTCCAGTATTTACAGTATCAAGTAGCAACTGTTTAGACAAAGAGAAAGATTTATCTTGAACCAAGACCTGTTGAGAAGCTTGTTACCCTATCACTCCTTTCCACCATTTATTTTAAACAACAAGACCAAGCCATACGCAAAATTAAACAAAGAGGTTTTAAGGTTCCCCAGAGATAGACAGCTTCAGGGAAAGTTGGATCTGCTGGGTTTCTCCTCACCCCGAAGCATTTCTGGTCCTGCTAAATGACCTAAGTGGCTGATGGTATCAAGCATAAGAATTATGTAAATACATATTTTTTTTTTGGTGGGGTGGGGAGAGGGCAGGAAAAAATCAGATGGTGAAGAGCTTACCAAAGAGTTCTTGCCCCATCTCCCTCATTACTGGTATTACCAAGACTACTCAGCTAAAATAATGACTGTGGGGGATTATTTTTATTTTATTTATTTTTTTTTTTACAGTGGGGTTAGTATAAAGAACTCAGGTCAGATGCTGGTGTGCCACAGGTTGTTCTGTTATCTACCCAATAAAACTTAAAAATGTCCTGGAAGATGGAGGTTTAGGCAGCAGAGGAAGGATTCAATCTAAGTTAAGAATTTTAGTTCCCATGTCAAAAACAACTACGTGTTACAATGGGTGTGCTGTGTTAGAAGGCTGACAGAACTAAAAGCTATGTTAGATGGTCAGTGTCCTATAACTGGAGTCTTACAACATGATTGTTAATATCGTAGTTAAAAAAGATGAGTACAAACAACTCTTCAAGGATTACATGTATTTCAGTATAGTCTAACTGAATTCAACTTTTTTGAGCAAGCACTTGGAGAACCTTAATTAGACGAAATTAGAGGAAAATTATTCAGTCAAAGAAGACAAGAGACAGGTCTTAAGGGGCTTTAAATGAACTGATGTTAAACATGTTCTTCAAGAGAAAAGGAAAAATTCAATTCAACCATACGAACAGCAAGCTCTGTTGTCACGCAATGACTCTGTCACCACAGGAATCACTGACTTTCCAAAGTTAAAATTGATCTGTATCTAATCACCTAAAACTGTCCTCCTCTGTATTTCTGGGAGCTTCCCACCTAAGAGTAGAGTCAAAGTCAGCTCAAAAGAAGAAGGTAACGATCTGCCACTTCTACTAGTTATACTCTATTGGTTCAATTGATTTCCTTTATTTCATGAGAAGATGGTCTTCTCTTGTTTTGGCAATCAGTGCGCTACTTAATACCCGGCAAAACCCCTTCTATCATATTAACTGAAAGAACAATGTCAGTGCTCTATAAAACAGACCAACTGATTAAATTCATAGCCTATCCACTCTTCGGTGGATTGTCACTACAACACCCTTCCAAAAAAGTGGGGTGGTATCTGAAAAGAGCAAACTGTTAACTTAATGTAATATTTAACTATTTTATATCTAGATGTTTTTAAAAATGTTAAAAAATATTATCAGTGCAGCAATATTAAGATACACACTAAACAGCAAACTTGCCATTTATAGAGACGGTATTGTTAGTTGAAAAAAATTGTATCAATCATTTTCCCCCTTTCAGATACTCTCCAGTGCTGTCCCCTAAAAATCTATTAAACAGATAAATCCTATTCTTCCTATCAGGGGATAAACAATGAAGAAAAAGAGTACCAAAACAAATTCTATACACTACTTTAATAGGCTTTCCTGCCACAAGTTTTACTCATACCATCAGCTGTCTATAACTTACCAAGACCTTACAGCTGATGATCCACAGAAAGCAAACCTTTAAAAAAATACTTTTGACACACAGGAGGAAAGGATCTATAAGCAAACATTCTTGCAAAGTAGCCTGCAAAATGCTACGCACAGATTTACTACTACACATTGCCCATTTGGGCTGGGTATGTGCTTCTAACTAGATGGATTTTTCTCACAGTCAACAATCTATCCATCTGATCTTTTTTAGAAAGGTCTGATTTCTTTCTTGCAATTTTTGTTACTTCCAAACAAAAACAAACATGTTGACATGTTTAAGTTACCAAGAGGGAAGAATTAAGAATTAACTATTCCAGAATTAAGAATATAAATGCTAGTGTTTGTCTAATCCTCAATTAGATCATCACCAATATAGGGAACAAATTATTTTTCATTCCTTTTTTGAGAATATATTAGGATATATATCACTTCTAGGAAACTGTAATCTTCCTTATTCAACAAGAGCATTACTTCAGCTTGTCAAAAATGCCCATAAACCATTCAGAGCAGCTATAAAGGTATTCCATGCGTTAGTCCACCTGCCAGCTTTGTCTCATACACAAGCTGGAACACACAATCCAATTTAAGTCACTGCTATTAACTTCCAAGTGACAGTCACTCAGCACAAATTTTTACACTATAAATCAGATTTTCATTGGATTTCACAGCTTACATGACCACCAAGTAGTGTAACATTTAAGAGCTTTATAAAGAAATCCTACTTTGAGGATCTAACTGCAGTTCAAGAAAATTTCTAGCCCTTAAAACAAGGAAGAAAACATTTGAAGACACACATACAGGCTATATCAGCTCAAAACTCAGAAAGTAACAAAATAACTCTACAAGTTAAATTCGAAATTTAGCTTTTGTAATCAAAACTTTGTTAATATAAGATTAATGTTTTGTTTGTTGTTTTAAATTAAAAACTAGCAAGCCTTACCATTGATTCTGGACAATACTCAGGTGCTCGCTGCAGTAAATGCTTCAAACGGGAATCACTCTTAGAAGATAATATCTGTTAGAAACAACACATAGAAAGATATAATCACATATTGAACAGTTATTTCAATTCACTTCTTCCTTTTTAGTTTCATTACTGTCTACTTGTTGACAACTTCTGCTAACAGTTAACACATAAACAATGTAAAGTTAAGATTTTTTTTTTATATATATTTATAGTCTTCCAAATATGTTGCACTTTTTGCAAAGGAAGGACTTATTTTTTAGAAGTGATTGAGAATTTTGTCCTCAAACTCTTCTCTCCAGAAGTTTCTATTGAATAGGCAGTGTGAAAAACAACTTCTGTTCCACGTATCAAAATATTACACAGCTCTATTTACTTAACTAATCTTCTGCTAAATACTATATGACCTCAGGCAATTAAACTCCTTCCAGGAAAAAAATAAATTGTTATGGAATACAAAAAGTAAAATTAACAGGAGGAATGAATAGTTGAGCAAGATCAAGTTAAGCAGCACTTAAGCAAATGGATCATCTAGAAGTTCATGGAACTGGACGAGATGCCAATGAAGATGCTGAAAAGCTGGCCACTATAATTGCAAAGCAGCCTGCTATCATTTTTGAACAATTGTGGTGGTTGGACAAGGCTCACAATTATTGAAAAAAGGCAAACGATGTATCCATTGGAAAAGTAAGGGCAATCCAGGGAATTACAGACTGCTCAGCCTATCCCCACCTCTCAAGACGACTACGGAACAAATTCTCCTGAAAGCCATGTCAGAGCACCTGAAGAACAAGAAGGTGACTGAGAATAGTCAGCAAAGGCACACCAAGTGCAAATTTAGCCTGAGAGCTTCCTCTAAGAAAAAGACTGAATCAGTAGGAAAAAAAAAAAGTGGAGAACAATGTATGTTGTTTACCCTGACATTAACAAGGCTTTTGCATGGTCTCCCATAGTATTTTTAGAGCCAAATTAGCGAAACATGGATGAGATAGGTGAACTATAAGGTGGGCGGCAAACTGTCTGCACAATAGGTCTCAAAGATTGGCAGTCTGCTGTTCAACACCTAAGTGAACTCTTTATACCACTTTCAAGTGGTAATAAAACAGGATTCACACCAATACTGTTTAATAGCTTTACCAGTGTCAGAAAGAATCCTCAGCAAGTACACAAATAGTCCTGAACTGGGAACTGTCAACTGCAGGGTGGAGCTGCTACTGAGATGGGCTGATAAGAAACACAAGCATCTTTCCTTGCTGAATTTCATAGAGTTCTTGCTGGTCAATTCCTTCCACTAGTCCAGGTCACACTGGATATTAGGTAGTACTGCCTTTGAGATTATCAGTTCTTCTTCCCAGTTTGGTATCACCTGAAAACTCAACAAGAGTCAATCTGTTGCTTCCTCCAGGTCATTAATAAAGATGTTAAACAGGACAAGTCCTAGCATAGACCCCCTTTGGTCTTACTGGCCTTCTTATTGGCCTGCAGGTAAAATATGACCCATTTAAACTTCTATCATCTTAGCCCAATCATCTAAACAATTTTTTACTCAACTACCTTTCCATCATCAAAGCCATCATATCCAAAAATGGATGGAAATATACTGAGGGAGAAAGTGTTGAAAGCCTGAAAGTCATTGTAAATGACATTCACTTCTTTCCTCTCATCCAGAAATCCAGCTATTTTATTATCAATAGCAAGCAAGTTTGACAGGCATGACTTACCCTTCACATGCCCAAAAACGTGTTTCAGGAGGACTCTGTCCATGATCTTCCCAGAGATTTAAGAGAAGATTACTAGTTTCCTGGACTGCAAACAGTCCTTTGGCTTTTTCTTTTTCCTTTTTTTCCTTCCATATTTTTTTCCTTCTGGAGTGAGGGCAGTGGAGAAGATGGGAACATTGTTTGCCTTTCTCCAGTCACCAGGGTCATCTCCTGTTCCACAACCTTTCAAATATGATAGAGTGTACATAACCTTGCTGTGACACCAGCCAGCTCTCATGACACTCTCAGATGTAATCCATCTTGTCCCACGGACTAGTATGGGTCAAATTTTCCCTCAAGCAATTCCTGATTCAACCCTTACTCAATCCTGGCAGTACTCCACCTTGAATCCCCTCCCTATGCATAGGGGACTCAGATCTTATTGACAAACTCAGGAAAGATGACATTCAGTACTTCTGCCTTACCTGTGTTTGCTGACACTAAATTGCCCTAAATAAGCTGTATTCAATAAGTCACATTTTACTTTGTTCAGCCTTTAACTACTGCCATAGCAGGTAGGACTTTTCTTGCACTTGGTAACTTTTGCAAATCTCAATTCCAGCTGAGCTTTCCTAATATCGCCCTGACGTGCCTGGGCAAAGTTTCTCAGTTCTTCCTTTATAACCTTTCCCTGCTTCCACATTACTTCTACATTTTATGTACTACCTTTCTGTATTGCAGCTCTGTCTTGACTTTACTGTTTAGCCAAGCCAGCCTCCTGAAACATTTATTTGTTTTCCTGAGGACTGAGATGGACTGCTCTTATGCCTGAAGGAGGATAAAACCTCTGGACTGGTACATAGATGAATGCTGCCAGGAACTGTATCATCATGAAACTTCCCAGAAATAAGCTTAGGAAAAAAAGTTAATTAAATAAAGACAGGCCCACTTATTCCTTGATACAACATCCAAAAGACTGAATCAAATAATCACTAAATGAAGGGATACTAAAACTAAGTTTTTAATAATATTTTTCAAGAATTTAATATATTTTTTTAAGAATTGAAAAAATACATGTTTGAATCATGTTAGTTTTAGAAAAGTCAAGCAAATCTGTAACCGCCATAATGAGAAAAATGCTTACAGAAAATGTCTGTTAAAACACTCACAGAAAAAAATGCCTGCCAGTCTGGGAACTGCTAGCTTGGGAACAAGGCATGTAAATCAAGAATGTTCTTAAGAAACACAGGTGGCCTCTTTGAAGTACAGCTGGGTACCTAAAAACTTGAAACATCCTGAAGATATCTACAATCAATAAGGGCAAAGACAAGGAACTGTAATGACAACTTATTTGGAAAGGAGAAAAACAGTCCAGAAAACTACAAAAACATAAGTAGGAATCAGCAACAGTTATTGACTTTGTTAGCTGAAGGAACCGAAAAATTGCCTGGGAAAAGTTAAATTTTGTCTGAGAGGAAAGGAAACATCATCTCAGGTGAAAACCTGAAATTAGCAGCATCTCTTGGCTGCTCTAAGTGGCATCATCCTACTCCCTCGTAGGTCTCTGAGATATAGAAGTGACTTGCTTCCAACTGAAAACAAAGCTTGTCTTTGACAACTTCCTGCGCATGAACTTTTACTACAGGACTTAGACAGATTTCTCCTTTGCTGGAGACACTTGGCTGACTCCAAACTCAGTGACACTGACCATTTCTGAAGCAAAACTTGTCCATTTTCAATTGGCTCCACTTTTGGGAATGGTCTGACAAATGCTTGGTACAGGTAACATAACACAAAATAGTATACATAATTGCATATACCATATATATATATATATATACACATACTTACATGCATATTTGCTACTTTACTAGTGATAAGTTTGTAGTAGCTTGTAATATTAAAATGTATTTGCTGCTACTAACAATTACTGCTACTACTGAATATAAAACACGCTTTCTGGTAACAATTTTGTAATAACTTGATATATACTTGCTTTATTAATCATAAGGATACTTGCTATTGATGATTTGTAGCAATGATCCGTAATGAAGTAATGAAATTTAGGAAATAGTCTCCATGTCCTTGTGTATTATGGAATCCTGTGAACCCACTATTACCTCTTACACGCCCACAGGCAAGGTAACCTTTTAGGCTGTGACACTCAAAGCAGTTGAACTAGTAGTAGTTCGCAGGATTCCTTAGTCTTACCCAAGTCTTTTTTCTTAGCAGGCAGGAAAGTGTCTGTAGTTGCCCTTTATCCACATGAGGCCTCTCTCAATAGTACCACTGGCATCCATGCAAACAAACATCCAACGGATAACAGCCCAAGGACCAAACAAACCTGGAAGTTTTTTCCCTTAAAAACAAACCTCCTGCGACAGCATGCCTAGTCAGGGGATGATTGCCTCTATCCCCTGCAGAAGGGAGTCTCTCTCTTAATGGCACTGTTATCAACCAGTGGGTTAGGCCCAGATGGCTCCCTGATGGAGCTTGTTCCTTCTCACACATACCAAGGCCCCATATCTATTCTCTAAGCACAAATCCAAAGCCAGGCAAAGAAACTTCTTCCTGTCAGTAGCCACAAACTTTCAGTATCCAATAAGCATACCCTCTGGCCATCTTTCTTTCCATTCAATGAATGATTCGGGCTATTGCTCTTGCAGGGTCTCTATGAAGAGCTTGTTTTACTCACATTTATCCACTTTGAGGCAATGCTTTTATCCTCAGCTCCTTCACCTGACAGTTCAGGAAGCGGACCAGAACATGACTTTGACAGCTTAAGCGCTGTAGACTCAAAGCAAGCCACCGGACTTTCCCTGTAGTCCAAGGCTCGCACAGCCATGTTCCGCCTCAAGAGTTCCATCTGTGTCAAGGCCTCTAACACGTCTCGAGTGTTTGGTCCACACAGTACCAGAGATTGTACTGCTGGACATAACCGATACACAGTCTCAAGCGTTACAACTGAACCTCCAGCCGGACCTTCTCCACAAGAAATGTATTAACTCCCAGACTCCTGTCACTGCACCTATAGTTGCTGGCATTTCCTAAGCATTAGTTAAAAATAAAAGTAATGAATACAGGCCTGCCCTGCCCTCCCTGGCAAGCAACTTCAGTATTTTATGACTCAAACTAGCATGTCCAAGAGGAAAGCTTTTTTTTTTTTTTAAATGCATTATCATGTAATGGTGGTACAGTGCAGTGGCACACAAAGTGCAACAACTCCATAAAAATATTTTAGAAAAGGGGTTTGGATGGATGAAAGTAAGGCAAATCACTCAGCCAACTCTGTACCTTTAGAGTCACCACCCCATGTACATAAGCCTTCATCCCACAAATTTTATGTTTAAGACAAGCAAGTAAGTATCAAACCGTAGAATGGTTTGGGGTGAAAGGGACCTTAAAGATCATCTAGTTCCAACGCCCCAGCCATGGGCCGGGACACTTCCCACTAGAACAGGTTGCTCAAAGCCCCATCCAACCTGGCCTTAAACATTTCCAGGGATGGGGCATCCACAACTTCTCTGGGCAACCTGTTCCAAATAACACATTCCAAGATTGATTCAACAAAGACAAAATAGATAAAAGTTACAGAACATGAAAAACATCAGAAAAATAGTAGACAGCCCCTTCAGCTAGTTTGTTAGCCTACATCAAAGGGTCGTTCAGAGTAAGCATACCACCAACCTGATCTAAGACAGCTCTTTATGGAATGAGGGGACGACCCTGCTTTAGACTTGTTATAGGCCTCTCATCACAAAGACTCTGAACATGGTGATCATCTGCATAGACAGATACCATCTGGATAAGCCAAAATCAGAATAACTTAGAAACAATAAAACAAAACAAACAAACAACCACAAAGAAAACCCTACATACTAATTAGAACTGTTATAGCAGAATTGGGATGAAATTTGACAGTGAAAAACTCAAGGCCTTTCATGAAGAGCTAACAGGAATTCACGTGATAAACTGGGAACTTAAGTCAGTGGAACAAAAAAAGAATTCGACAGATTATTCCAAATGCTTTCTCAATGCAGCTGCTAAATCTGCCAACTGGAAACAGCTGCAAGAAGAGTGTTAAACATGTGATAGGCTTTTGCTTATGATACCATCTACAGTTTTGTCTACCTGTATTCAAAGAAAGAAATTTAGTCCTGAAGGGCCGCAAGAATAATTACAGGACTTGAGAGTATATTTTATGCGAAGAGACTCAAGACCCCCTTGTTTGGCCTAGATGGTTTTACTCTATAAATATAACAGGAAGAAAGAAGAGCAATGTAACCTAAAAGTTTTGTTAATATCATCACAAATAAATAGCATCTTAACCATAATCAGGTTCAGTGCTTGAATAGCCTCAAAACATGTAATTAAGAAAGGGGGGCAGGTACAATGCAATGGCACAATTTTAATATAAAACCTGTGTATATGTGTGCTTTATTTATAGAAAATGTCTATGTACACAAATATATACGCATACGCACACAAAGTTGTATAACATATATTTATACCTTTGGATAATAAGTCGTGGAAAAATACTTCCCAAGCTTGGATTTAACATAAATGGCTCTTTGTTATTACCATACGAACAGGGTATGAATAGATTTTTGTGGATTCACAAAGCCTTATATCATAATGAATATCTCAGATGGTTAGCTGAAAAACAACAAGGAAGAAGAAAGTGCAGTACCAACATTTTGTTCTTCGTTTTCAATTCTCCAAAACTTGGAAACATACATGATCCAGAAATTTAGTACCTACACCCCTCTCATTTCATAACGTGCTTATCCATTCTTGACAAAATCCTGACCTCAAATTTGTATCTGTCTCCTCAACTTCAACAGAACCTGCTGAAGAACACATGACAAAAAGGAAGAGGACTACAGTATTAAACACTTATGCTCTCATTTAAATAACAATAATGTTACATTTCATGATTCACACATAGGTAATCATTTACTTAAAATGCTAATCTTGCTACATAATCGGCTAAAGGCATGATTTTAACTCTGAGATAAAACAAATTTTAAAACAAGCTTACCTGTTCACAAACATCACGGCACATTAGGTTGTCCTTTGCATGGTAACAACAAGACAAGCCTGTGGAAAAGTAGGGAAGGGAATAAGGTGTTTAAAAGATTTGAAGCACTTAACTATCACTTCTGAACAGAATTACCCAGTTGATGGCCTATCGGGTCAATGTATCTGATCCACAGATAATATGAGGAATTTTCCTTAAAAATAACAAACAAAACAAGCAAACAAACAAACAGCCATGAGAAATTTTTGTTCCCAAGTTGACATTCATTAGCAGCTTCCACCATGTTTACACTTCGCTTACTGTTTCACTGAAGTGAAAAGCTTTGGTTTACACTTTCATATTCCTGTTACAAAGTCATGGTGTTAGAAACACATGACTAGCATACAACAACTGGATTGCAAGCACATTAACAAAGTGATGGAGAAAACATCTTAGACTCATAATGAAAAAATAACCAGCAAATGAATTGTCAAAAAAAAAAATCCAGAACACCTAACCAGATGTACATAAATGAAAGCTGTACTTAAAAACAGAAATAATGGTCAAAATACTCAATCAAGTTCGTGCTGCTTTGTTTCACTATAAATCTCAGAAAATTTTCATCACATAAATTCACCTTGAGAGTAAATGCTACATCAAAGAACTAAGAATTCAGTTTCCAATCTATGAAGAGAATTCACGTTGGCTTAGGTGCCAACGAATATATTCAACTGTATGTGCCAGTATGATTTGAGTCCATGAATATCCTGGACAACATTCAATTATTTAGTATTTTCTGACCTTTTATCCATTAGTTTGTAGTGGCTGGTAACCCTTCCATTATGAATTAACATACATTAAGGCTAGTCCTTCTGAATCACTTCCACTGCTGAGTTTCAAGTCTTATCAATTATACCAAAGAGCATCACAATGAAATATCAGTATACTAAACCTTATGATCATTTAATTCCTTTTATACAACCCTAATCATGTATACATAGAATCATAGAATGGCTTGGGTTAGAAGGGACCTTAAAGATCATCCAGTTCCAACCCCCCTGCCATGGGCAGGGACACCTCCCACCAGACCAGGCTGCCCAGGGCCTTGTCCAACCTGGTCTTGAACACTTCCAGGGATGGGGCATCCACAATTTCTCTGGGCAACCTGTGCCACTGCCTCACCACCCTCTGAGTGAAGAATTTCCCCCTAACTTCTAATCTAAACCTCCCCTCTTTTAGATTAAAACCATTCCCCCTTGTCCTGTCATTATCTGACAGAGCAAAGAGTTGTTCTCAGTCTTTTTATAAGCCCCCTTTAAGTACTGAAAAGCCACAGTGAGGTCACCCTGGAGCCACCTCTTCTCCAGGCTGAACATCCCCAGCTCTCTCAGCCCTTCATAGCAGAGGTGCTCCAGCCCTCTGAGCATCTTTGCGGCCTTCCTCTGGACCCGCTCTAACAGATCCACGTCCTTCTTGTGCTGGAAGCCCCAGACCTAGACACAGTACTCAAAGTGGGAGGGCAGAGTAGAGGGAAACAATCATCACCCTCAGCCTGCTGGCCACCCCTCTGTTGATGCATCCCAGCACGCAGTTGGCCTTCTGGACTGCAAGTGTGCACTGATGGCTCCTGTCGAGCTTTTGTCCACCAGAACTCCCAAGTCCTTCTCTGCAGGGCTGCTTTCAGTGAGCTCTTCTCCCATCCTGTACTCCTGTTTGGCACTGCCCCAACCCAGGTGCAGCACCTTGCACTTGGACTCCGTTGAACCTCATTAGGTTCACGTGGGCCCACTTCTCAAGCTTGTCCAGGTCCCTTTGGATGGCATCCCTTCCTTCTGGTGTATCAGCTGCACCACTCAGCTTGGTGTCATCTGCAAATCTGAAGGGGGTGCCCTCCATCTCACTGTCTATGTTGTTGATAAAGATATTAAGCAGTACGGGTCCCAGGACAGACCCCTGAGGGATGCCATTCATCATGGGCCTCCACCTGGACATCGAGCCATTGACCACTATTCTCCGAGTGCAACCTTCAAGACAATTCCTTATCCATTGAATGGCCCACCCATCAAATCCATATCTCTCTAATTTGGAGAGCACGATGTCTTGCGGGACTGTGTCAAAGGCCTTACAGAAGTCCAGATAGATGACATTGGTCGGTCTTCCCTTGTCAACTAACGCAGTCACTCCATCATAGAAGGCCACTAGATTGGCCAGGCACGATTTGCCCTTGGTGAAGCCATGCTGGCTGTCTTGGATCATCTAATCAAGCAACGGTATCTTAAATAAGTAGTAAATTTAACTGGCTAAAAGTGATGTGCTTAAGTCAGAAATTTAAGTTATGAGCAATACTCATTCCAAACACAATTCCTGAGCTCTGTCTTTCTGCCTCTAGTTAATCTCTTCTGAAATATCTTACAACTTCTCTCTCTCAGTCAGCCTTTTTCTGTCTCATTCCAACTTTCCTCGATTTTACTAAAAAATCCCCAAGGTTTAAATTCAAGATTTTATTCACATCCAACTACCGTGAACATGAATACACCTCTTTCTTTGATAACTCTGCTACCTCAGCCATCTGAGCAAGTCCATCAAGGAAAAGTTGACTTTTTTCCTAAAAGCGGAAATCGAACCTATAGAGCAACGATACGATACACCCACAAATGCCTTGACAACTGCGGTTTTCTGCGTTCGGCTATTACATTTTTCATATTTTCCACTGGTGTGACAGCACTGCCAATGTGATCTATTTATTAAAATAGATCTATATATGAGTATATATGCTTGTGCTGCCTTATTAATTCCTCTTTTTTTTCTTTTTTTTTTGGTGATACTAGTTTTAGTACAAGGAACTATTTTTTTACCGCTATCCTTCGCCATATCCGATGCCTTTTAAAAACATTTAGCACTTCGCTCAATACCACGCTTTCACTCGGCGAGGAGAGAGAGGGCCGACACCGCGGAGGCGGCGCTGCCCCTTCCTGCCGACCCTCGCCCACCTGCTGCTGCTCCACGCCCGCCGGCGACAGCGGGCACCGGCGATGCCACCCCCCCCCCTCAGTCGCCCGGGGCTCCCGGCAGCCCAACCCCGGCGGCGACCCCGCCGTGCCTGCCCCGCCGACAGCCTCGCCCCTGCGCCATGTTGTCGAACGGGGTCCCGCGGAGCCGCCTCCCTCCCCGCCCTCCGCGCCTCGGTACTCACCGGCCGCCCCGGGGCCGAGCAGCGGTGCCGCCGCCAGGCAGAGCAAGGCCCAGGGCCACGGGGCAGCGGCCGCCGCCTCCATGGCCCGGCCGCGAACGCGCCCCGCAGCGACGCGCCGAGCTCCCGCCCGCTCGGCTCTGACGCCGGCAGCTCCCCCTTCCCCCCGCGCCCGCTGCCGGCCTCCATTGGCTGCGGCTCCCCCGGCCGACCCCGCCCCGCTCCGCCCGGCCGCCGCGGACATTCCGGCGGGCGAGGGCCGCCGCCGCCGCCGCGGGGAGATGCGTCCTGCCCCGCCCCGTGAGGCGGCCGGCTGCTGAGGGAGCGGCTCCTTGGTGCCCCTGTCGTCCCTCGCCGTGCAGCTATTCGAATTGTTGATACGTTTCTGCACGTGATTTTAAAATTCCTGATTGTAAGCCTACCGCATAACATTACGCACCTATACCACGTAGCCGTAGGTACTTGAAATTATCACAGGTATCCAGTTACCTGGTGGGAGAAGTGAAACGAGCAGCACAAAACACGTCACCCAACACGAGAAGAAACAAACTGGGAGGCCGTCCCGCTCACAGCCCACCACAAACTGACAGGTTGGGGCATTGCTGCTCGAACCGGTTGACCCATAATCAATCGGCTTCTGACCACCCGCTCCATGCCAGGCATCTGCTCCGAGTCAAGCCAAAAGCACTCAGGCCGGTGTTTGCACAGCTCAAACCCGCTGCTGGCTGAGGGTGGCTCATGCCCGGGTGAACAGTCACAGACAGGCGAGTTCCCTCAGCCAGCCCAGTGGGCAGCCAGCCTTCCCGCTACCCACGCAGCAGCCACACACCTCTCTTCAGATTGTCGCATACTATAGATTCCACTTTGGGAAAAGAACCTGAAGCGCTCTGTTGGGCTGCATTTTTTTTTCCCCCTCTTCTTTTTATCCTTTCATTCAGACTGTGTTGCTCATCAGTATGTGCTGCAGCCCAAAGTCCAGTATACCTCAGTTATGAGAAGCTCCTATACCTGGCAGCAGGAAGGCAGTATAACCCGCTGAGATTCAGTCCTCAGTGGAGACAAGTTGGAAGCAAGGCTTTGCAACTGTATTTTCTTTTCTACAGAGATCACATCAACCCATTTTTTTTTTAGAATTCAAGAGAAATTAAATCTCTTATGCAATGAATTGAAAGCAGATTTAAATTACTGCTCATTTCATAGCTGGAAACTATTTTTGCCTCAAAGAAAACTGACCATTTCAAAGCAAATGGGCCAACTTCTGACAGTTCAGACTTTTTGGCTAAGTACCTTATCCATCCCATTATCAGATTCTCTGCCAATAGTAATACAGGAAAAATTAACTCCTTCCTCTGAAGACAGTCTGAACAGTCACCAACCTACTAATGTCTCCATGCTTTTTTACAGCCTGGAGAATCTGTAGTAACTGAGTGCTCTTTAGTTCCAGTATCAAATTCATAAAAGGTACAGAAAGCAAAACAAAACAAAATAACAAAATAAAACAAAACAAAAACAACAACAAGATAATAGTGGAGAACACTACAATGAAATGAAGAAGTTTTGTATCTTATCCATCTTCTTATACACCAGTATAGAATAAGTAAATCGTACTACATTATGGAACAAAGCCATAAGAAATAAAAACACACTTAACTGTATTTTAATTTGAAGTTAAAGTTGTTGCTGTAATGTCAATTCAAGAAACTGAAAAGCAGCCAATATAATCTGATTATAAAAAATAATGGTCTTTTTCTAACGTTGATGTATAAGTGGGCCTACATGTATGTTAAACAGGTAGGATTTTCCCCGTAAACCCATATGCCAAACCTAAGGCATATTCTGCTAGTTTTCAGCTGCGTTATTTGAGCTCTTATAATTCACCATAGGGCCACTAGATGGCAGCAGATCCAATACCAGAAAACAAAACAAAACAAAAAAAAACAACAAAAAAACTCGGCCATTGCACACTGGTTTAGTTTCACTGAATTACAAGGAGGTCTGAACGACTTAGATGATTTTTCCCCAGTTATGCTAAATGGTTTTATTGGGCTCAGCTTCAGATGTGGGGGATTGCTGTGCATTCTGTTTCCTCTGAATGCTTTTTAAGTGCAAAATTATCATCAGTAATAATAATTAACTATTCCACAATCAAACAGGCAGAGGAAAGACATGCTGCTATGTCTGGTAATTTAAAGGCTCTGGATTTTCACACCAAGACACATCTGCAGGTCCAGAAGAAGTAACTGAGACCACTGAAAGTATTACTTCTCTTTAAAAAAGCATACTGAACTTTGAAATAATACAAGATTTTATGATTTGGATTTCAGTTATGGCAGCACAAGTTCTTCTTAAAACGGGTTATTGTTTAACCCAATTGTTCCAGAAAGCAAGAACTTTTTTTCCTTGGAGCTTGGATATTAATCTACAGACTACTGTTTTCCAGTTAAACTATGCATATGGACCTTATTAAAATAGAACACATTTCAAAATAATTCCTACCCAATGTCTAACAGTGAAAAGTGGAATCTTGGGGCTTGAAATAAATGCCTTTGTGTAAACCAGCTTGTTAGAATTATACTGACAGCATACTTGCATACTTTCTAAGTCTAGTGATAAGACAAACCCTGCTCATTCAGCTACTTTTTTCTGTAGTATCTTGGTTAGATCATTATATTTTGTTCTATGTAGTGTTTAATCATGCTTTGTTATCCTAAAAAAATTGCTGAAAAATTTAGAACTTTGAATGTCAAATTTTATATTGAAGCCTCCATCAGCACTAAGTGAAGATTCTGATGCGGTCATGATCTGAATTACTAGTCAAAACATACATTTTTATTGTAAAATATTTGACCTGATCAGGATCACCTCAAAAAGTAAAGTGATGCCACATTTTTCTTATATCCCGAGAGAGATCATACTGTCAATAAGGCATATCATATATCAATACATTTCAGCAGAGCACTCTTTGTACTGGAAATATACTGTTCTATATTTTAATTTAACATATCTACTTTGGGAAGATACACAAATTGGCTTCCAAACCTTTTAAGAACTTCAGAGCCACCCCTCTCAAGACAGTACTTTACCAGATGAAATTTATTTTCACCTTGGATTCCTTCTGTTTCTCTTTTTAATCTCATTACTAGAAGACAGTAGCATTTTTACTCGTGATAATTTTTAAAACCATTGTATTTTAGCTATGAATATTTTAAAAAATTGCTTTGCTGTAACTCTTAGGATAGCTGCACCTTAAAATTGGAAAGGTGCTTGCAACATTTGTAGACTTATCCTAGTTAGCATTAATTTGCCTAATCTATGTATCAACAACTAGATAGCTGCACAATAGCGCAGAGCCAGAGTTTTATCACTTGTTAAATGCCTTTCCTATACTAAAGCTTGTTCTGTACCATCTGTCTGTTGGAACTAGGTAGGACTATAGAACTACCTCAGATGTATCCATGCACAAACTGCCATTGTTACGAGTTGTGGGACCAGCATAACCAAGACAATCTGTAACAATGCTCTCTAGCTGGTAAAGGAGGATGTTGTCTGTTTTGTTTTGTTTTTTTTTTTTTTTTTTTTCAGGCTAGGTTCAAATTGCAATAACAAAGACTCTTTCAGAGAGATTTTGTTCTCAAACAGGTAAACCTTTTTGTTCAGGCAAACCTTAGCTACTTTATTCTTTTTTCTCTTTTAATTCTCAGTCAGCATTTAATAGTTGGCTTTCCAAATAATGGATAAGAACGTTCAGTTTATTTTCAAATTACCTTTTTTTTTTTTTTTCTTTCATAGTAATTATATTAAAATAAAAACACAAAAATTGCAAAATACAAAAGCAAAGTTTGGTGACTGGTATCACACACATCACATGAATTGCTGTTACACTGATAAAGTTGCGTATTTGAAATTAAACCCAACAAAGATGTATATTAATGCTAAATAAAATGTCTGCAATTAATCTTAAGCAAGTTAAGCATGTGGTGCATGTCGGAGTTCACGAAGTCTTGCTATAGACAAATAATGTTGCATACATCAAGTATATCCCTGGAAGGACAGACAATTTAAAGTTATAAAATAAGTGTGGAGTATATAGTTAATTACAATTTACTCTGATGGTAATAAAGAAGTAAATAAGATTATCTCAATCAGTGCGTATAAGGAAATAAACTACTCTAAGTTTTGAAAAGGAATTTGAAATAAATGTCATGTTTATTAAAGAAGGCAGTTTTGATGTTCATAGAAGGTACCATCAAAAATCTGTCTGCTTTATATTGTGAAGTTTTCTCAACAGAGAAAGTGATCTGAAACTAAAGTCATCTGACGGTTTAAATTTTAAAACCTTGAAATCAGTAATGGAGTTAGAGACGTATCTGCTTTTCTACAAATAAGAATGCTGAGGGAAGAAAAATGCGCTTCTTGGTAAGAGAGTTTATGAAATGGATAATTTAAAAAACAGATTGTGGACTGATGAAGGCATCAACAGTATTCATTCTCTTTGATGTAGAAAAACTGCATCAGTAAAGCCTGATTACCATGTCAAAGAAGGTGATACGAAAAAT
This sequence comes from Anser brachyrhynchus, assembly GCF_964034855.1. Lineage (NCBI taxonomy): Eukaryota > Metazoa > Chordata > Aves > Anseriformes > Anatidae > Anser > Anser brachyrhynchus. Next base: position 48,330,503 of record NC_137695.1, on the reverse strand, counting down.
AATGCCTAAAAAATGTCACCAAGATACATTTACATTCATGTTATGTGGTCAGATGCTTTTTATTCTCTGTATCACTTTGTACACTGTATAGAGTGTAAAGAGTATAATGGAGTTATGTATTAATGTAACTATATCAATTTGGTACCTTCAGAACTGCTGCATGTAGGTCAGGGTTGCTAGCAATGGTTTATATGTAGGTACCTACACATAAATGGCTTCTCTAATGGGATGGAATTTTAATTTGATTTCTCGAATAACATTCAGGCATTGATTTAAAAAAAAAAAGTCAGTTTGAGAGACTGGAAATTAGGGAAACTATACCGGACGACTAAAGTTTAGGGAGCAGAAAACTGACCCCTTCAAAATGTCAAAAAAATATTTTAAATGGAATTCTGTTCAGTCCAACCTAATCCTTCAACCATTCTAATTGTCTAAATCTGAATCTAAACTCAAGTTTCTAAATATAAAGTCTGGTACAGCAGCGAGGCCAATACTCATGTCAACAGAAATCTATCTTTATGGCCCTGACTTACTATGCAAGAGGACAAATGACAGATGTGTTACCACTTGCTAAATGCTACGTCCTTGAATATAAATAAAATGAATATTCATTTTTCTTTTGGACTCAGTCTTCAGGATCAGCAGTGCATATGCCAGTGTATTATAATCGTGGTTTGGAGACAGAAAAGGATGTTGAAGAACATTTTGGATGCCATATGGAAATTCTTCTGTGGATTATACCACTAAGTCATCTAGTCATATACAGGATTAGTTACTTCTCCATATGGTGTTTAAGGACAAAATTGTTGCTGAAATATTTTCCAAGAGCTATTTTTATGTCTTGTTGTACCATGCAACTGTGGTATAATCACATCATGACCTGCATCTACAGTGTGATATTTTAATGCATCCGTAGAGCATTATACAATTTCCTCCATATTTTAGCAACTGCAATACTCTCATTTAGTCATCTCTGAAGAACCATATGTAATCCATTCACTGCTATACATACATTTCTGTATTAACACAGTCTGTAAGACTGCAAAAATGGGTGTGGGTGGTATGAAATCACTTATGCTGCTAATTGACAATTATCCAGTTGCTTCCAGTTGCAAGCAGAAAAAGTCAACGTGGAGTGGCAGATTAAAATAAAATAAAGGGGAAGGCATAAAATTATATTTTTTTCAGCCTGTTTGTTTAATGCTATTTTAAATTAGTTTTAGTTGAAAAAGTTAAAATATTTAGCTACAATAAGATTATTTTATTCTTTCTGTTCCATACATTAGCTAGCAAACTCTGTCAAGATGGCGTAATTGTAAGAATTACAGACCAATGCCTATTCCCATTTGCACCAACACTTGAGTAAGCTAGGGTAGAAATTTTTTAGTATGCATTAATCTCCAATATTTCTCAAAATACCTTTATAAAATAACAATACAAAACAAAACTTTATTCTAATTCTGTAACTTTTTGTAATAAAATTACATATGCGTAGTTTACATATTAAGCTTAGTAGTGAATGAGATTACTAGAGAACTCTGATTTCTATACTAGGAAAGGAAAAGATACGTCTGAGAAATGGAGAGGGAGTCTCAGATCACATCTGCCATGAGAATGAGTTCAGATATGACAACACCAACACGTATTAAGTTATCAATATTCCCATTTCACAGCTGTACTCTTAGTGGAGAGATCTTTTTCCACAGTAGCATAGTAATTATAAAGCAGTGATGCAGAAAATACCTATCTTGGTTCAAGTACTTCCTCAGCCCTGCAGCTTTCAAGCTTTCAGGGTAAAAGTGAATTAACCAATATGTTGTAGGCTACTGAAGAGGTGTGAAGCCATGGGGTACTTTTCCACCCATGCCGTGAAACTGAGTTAATGCATGCTGTGGATGACAAGAATGGACAGAGGGAAGATGGAAAACCAGTGCTGAAGTGTAGGGGTTTAGGCCCTTTCCAAGGGGAAAGGGAGTCCTATTTTGAGTCATTCTTCTCTAAGTTGCTTATATCTTTCACTGTCCTAGGTGTAGAGGGCTTGTTCATTTGTCTGGTGCAGTGAGGCCCTCTTTATGAGAGAGGACATGCCCACAAGGGTGCAATGCTAGGCTCTGCTCCACTTGGGAATCTGGGCTGGCATGTAAGCTTTGGCAAAATTTTAATACTAAAAGAGAAAAGTTTCTGCAGTTTTGCACTGGCTACCTCCTGGCAATGCTCATTTGGCCGTTACCGACCATCTCAGGCTCCACTGTCCTTCCCTTTTCCAGTGGAAGAAGGGACAGACAACTTGGGGAGAGTACAAGGAAGTTGCCAGCATATGCAGAGAAAAAATCAGGAAGGCTAAAGCCCAACACGAGCTCAGCCTGGCCACTATAGTTAAGGATAACAAAAAATGTTAATATTAACAGCAAGAGGAGGGCCAAGCAGAATCTCCATCTTTTATTGGATGCAGGGGGGAACATGACTACCGAGAGTAAAGAAAAGGCTGAGGTCCTTTATGCCTTTACATCTGTCTTTACTAGTCAGACCATTTATCCTTGGGGTACTCAGTCTCATGACATGGAAGTCTGGGATGGAGAGAAGATGAAATCCCCCACAGTTCAGGTGGAAACAGTTAAGAGACCTGCTGCTCCACTTGTCACAAGTCCATGGGGCCAGATGGGATCCACCCAAGGGTGCTGAGGGAGTTAGTGAATGTGATTGATGGGCCGCTTTCCATCATCTATTAGTGGTCATGGTCATCCGGAGAGGTGCCAGATGACTTGAGACTTGCTAAAGTGATGCCCATCTATAAGGAGGGTCATAAGGAGGATGTGGGGAACTACAGGCCTGTCAGCCTGATCTTGGTGCTGGGAAAGGTGATGGAACAGGTCAAAACTGAAAAAAAAAAACACAAAAAATGGAAAAAATACCAGCTGAAAAGAGATCATGTTTAGAGCTACTACAGTACTGCAGAAATTTTACATTCCTTGCCCTTCCTCTTACATTCCCTGAATTTTTCCTGGAGGATCATATTATCATCATTCATGTATCCATGTAAATCATGCTGCAGCTTCTGAATACCTTACATATTGGCAAAACATGTCATTTTAAACAACAACTTGCAATTCTAAAAGTATCTTTTCTACAAAATACCTAATGGCTCCATCTTGCTCCTAAAAAGATGGTATGCAACTAAGAGAATTTTTTTTCTTTTTCCCTCTAGAACACATTGAGGGCATGTTTCCAAATGCAATGCAGGCAACTGAAAAGAGCATTCTGGCATATGGATTTTCTAGCTGGCTCAGTTAATTTGTGTGTGTGCATGTTTATTGTTGCTACAGAACAGATTTTATGCTAGTAATACAATTCTAATATTAACTAGCCCCTATAAAAACTAATTAATTGACACAAGATCCCTAATTCTACTTAAAGGACTAGAAAAACTCCATTTAAAAGTTTTCTTTTTCTTTTGTTTCTTTTAGGATTTAACATTTTGAATGTTCTTTTTGTTATCATCCATAAAACAAGATCAAATGCCCACATGCCAATATGCTAATAGACAAAGTCAACAACAAAAATTGAGTCATCAAGAAGTTCTAGTGGCAGGTACTGTGTTGTGCCAACTCCAGGACTGTTTCCAACATCTGATGAGTTGTTTGTCAGGGAATGTGTTACTGCAAGGCCTAGATTTAACATAAAAAGTACTTCAAAATGGAAGTTTAATTCATACAGATTTGAAGTTAACATTATCACATTTAATTAATATTATCTTTTTAATATCAAATCAACTATGTAGAAAGGCTGAAGTGCTGCAGCAAATCAGAAATGCTCTAACAGGAAACATCACATTATTTCATCTATGCTAATTAAACACTGAGATTATCGAAAGCTGCTAGCTAGCTGATTCTATCCTTTAGTGATAGAAAGTGAGAACAGGTCAGATTAGTGTTAGATTGCCTTCAAATTTGTTCAAGGTGATTTGCTCATTACAGGATTTTAGGGAAATAGCTGAAGCAATGTTGGGACTTGCTATTATTTTGACAGGTTGTGAAGGTTTGGGAATGTACCAAAAGGTTGGGGTAGGAAAAATGCAATGATTCATTTTTTTAAGGACAAAGGAAAGAGACAAGAAATTATGTATTGGTCAACTTTGTTTTGATTCTTTAAAAAAGAACTAGAATGAGTCATTTGACATATTATTTTTGAGTACCACCAAGGCACCAGGCAAGAGTCAACATGTATTTTGTCACAAGCTTTGGCAACATATCTTTTTCCCTTCACAACAACTGAAGCAAGGAAAATTCAGCTTGGACATCAAAAAATCTTTCTAAAGATAAGGGTGGTGAAATAATGAAATGTATTGCGTAGGAAAGTTGTAGCATATCCACCAATGGAGACCTTCAGAAGTAGTCTAGGCAAATATTTGCCAAGAACATGGTTGATCTTACTTTGGATGAGCGTGAGAGGTTTGATGATTTCTGGAATCTTGCAGATCAGATCAAATTCTTAATAAGCAGCACACAATACAATAGTCAAACCTAGACTCAGACTTAAAATAAAATGGAATCACTCAATCCTCATAGGAAGCTGTCATGCTTTTGGCTGTAATAGAGTTATTTTCTGTGTAGAGCTCATATGAAGCTGTGTTTTGGATTTTTAATGCAAATAGTGGTGATAACACACCAATGTTTTTAGCTGTTGCAGAGCAATGCTTACACAGAGCCAAAGACTTTTCTACTTCTTGTGCTGCCCTGCCAGTGGGGGTGCACAAGAAGCTGGAAGGGGACACAGCCAGGACAGAGGACAGCAGTCACAAACTGACCAATTATATAAGACCCATACTTACTAGAATTTTGTGGTAAAATGGCAGTGCTGAGTCACTTCCTGAGGTGCAAGAATAATCAAGAAAATCACGAATATGCAAGAGATTGTTTTGTTTTGTTTTAAACAAAGAATCATTGAAATAAACATTATCAAGCAAGTATATTCCAGGATTTCCCTGAAATTCAGGAATTAGAAGCAGCGGAAAATTGAAAGAATCCAGATACTCTCTTGTCATAGTGAAACACCATAATTAGGTATTGAAGATAGCTTCAGTAGCAAACTTGAATACATTAAGAAGGCAAGAACAAAAATGTGCAAGAAGTATGAGGCATGCCTGCAGCTGAACCTAGGTGACTGAGTAAAACAAAACAGTTTCTGAAAAATAAACAAACTTCCATTTCTCAATGTGTCATCATTCCTGGACTCTTTGAAAAATATGACAGTACTGTGCTGTAAACCTTGTGCAAATAGTAGTAGCCGTGGAACTTTTGGTGGTAAAAGGTCCTGTTCCCAAGAGATCCAAGGGTAGCTTTGTGGATGGCTGCAGCATGACATGAACGCACATGCACAGAGACACGCACGACTGGAAAACCTACATTTTCCAATGAGAAATGTACAACCACTGGAGGTTAGAAGCTCCTCACCCCAGACAGTATCTATGAAAAGCAGACTGCTTTGGGGTAAGACGGTCAGCAGTGGGCTCTAGCATGGTAAAGATGGCATTAAGAAATGTTATTACACATTATAAGGCTGTTGATCAGATACCTACACCTTCTCAGTCAATAAAGACTATAACTGCCCTGCTCTGCAAATGTGGGATTAGTTTAAACTGTTATGAAACTGAGATTCCTTTTTTTGTACCTTCTAAGCCAAACTTGCAAGCTGATAGACCACAGAAAGACTTGGTGATAAACTTGTCTCTGACATTTGTGACAAGCATGCCACTGTTACGGTGGTGCAGTCTGGAAACATTATCAGTGCTGGAATTTTCCTGACTGTAATCGCTGTCCTACTTTCAGATATGGTCTTCACATTTCCTGATATGCTACTTGTCAATGGCTTTGCAATACATGTATTGATAACGGTCCTTTTCTGAGTAACTGCACGGTGAATCAGAGCATGCAGTGGGAAGCTAAAACATGGACTGCATCTGTTAACAGAAAGGTTAGAACTGTCATGTAGTGCTTGCTACAGGATAAAGCTATCAGTTACTTTTCTGTGAAAGCAAGGAAGCGTCATCATCACAGCCTTGGAAGCCAAAGCTCACCACTTCTTCTGGCTTCCTTAAGCCATCAGCAACATGTCCTTTGCAGAATGGAATAATCAAGGAAAACTTGTCCCCTACATTCACAATAGAAACATAATTTATTACATCAGTATTTTCCAGTTTGTTTTATGTTCTTTTACTATACTGGAGATGGCTGATATACAAAAAGACTCGTGGTTTTCCTCCTACCTAGAAAGTGTGTTTTCCTTAGGTGGTTATAATTTCATGCCTCTTTTCTGTTCTGAGGAGCTGTGTTTTCTTACTCTCTTGGTGTTCTAGCTAGATTACACAATCCATGTCTTGGGGTCACTTTTTTTTTTTTTTTCCAAAGTGCATTTGAAAACAAACTAATCGTTTGTTGAACTTCTGTATAAAAGAACAAAAATAACAATGCAGACAACGCTTGCATTATCTTCACCACCACTTTCAAAACAGGATGCATCAGCAAAATTCTGTCTAGCGCCTCATCGTATGCACAGATGGCATGAAAACTGATAGTAAAACAGCTTGGTTTCTTTCTTTCTCACTTTCCTATCCTTGATTTTTCATCCTTGATTTAATTTATCGTTTTCAAATCTTTTGAATTTTTATTACATCAGATCATTTTTGTAGCCTTGCACAGACATTTCTTTACTGAGAGCTTAAAAGATAGCTGCATTATGTTCCTTGCAATAATGCTTTTCTTTTTATAATTATTTCTAGCTTGACAGATGACTCTGAAGCCTTCCTCAAGGAAGATGACTTCATTTCTCAGTGTGTGTGTCACTGTTGCAGTGCTGTTTTGAATACAGTACTGGAGATATTTGTCTGGGTAAAAAGCCATCAATCTATACTAAGTTGTGCCTAAGCAACACCCAGCGCCCTCCCTTCTCCCAACTGAGCGAAACACTTTTTCTAAGAAAGCTTCACTCAGCTGTTTTCAAGCCCATTCGTCCCTCCCAGCCCCAGTGGGCTCCCAGTGAGCTCCGCCAGGACCCTGCAAAGGGACTCTGCAGAGTGTACCCCTGCAAAATCTGCTTACACTTGTGAGATTTCAGACCATTAATACCAATTAAAACATCACAGCTCAATAGGTAAAGAAAACTAGAAAGAACGTTGAATAAAACCTTTGATTTTTTCATTTCCTGGTAACCATTTGTATTTTCTACCAGGACCACAGTTACTTTATAATTTCCTGTTACATTACTGTATATCAGTTACCTATTTAATAAAACTTGATAAAAAGAAAATCACAATATGTATTTGGAACTACATGCTTCATCTATAAACTCTTTATTCACGCTGCACCTACATAAAATATTCATTACTTCAGTGCAGAGGTTATTAGAAAGAAGCTGTTTCAACTGCCCCACACTGTTAAAAAACAAACAAACAAGCAAACAAACAAAAAAAGGCAGGAATTTATGTAAAGCACAAAACCAAAACCCAGCCTGAAAATTTGCCACTTTTTAGGCTGACATGTAACTTTTAAAGTATTTATCCATCTGAAATCTCATATGAAATCACTCATAAATAGATAAAAAGGCATTCCTAGTGTGTTTTTATCTTCCAAATTTCTAATTTTAACATTTGCTAGACAAAATGCATAAATGAATGCAGGCCTTTAGAGATGCATGAGGTAGCACATGCTCCCCCTTCCTGGTGTTCCTCAGTATCACACAGGGAGAGAATTTATACAAGCAGATCATCAAGCCTGTAGTTGGATGAGACTGTTGAATAAAAGTTCCTTTACCTGTAAAAAGAGCCACAAAATAGTGCCCGTTGGGTGCCTCTACTGCGTTTTTATACCTGGCTGAATTAAAGACATTCAGTAGCATTATTTTCTTACTCATGAGTGGGGCACTGGCTCCCAAAGAACACAGAGGCCTAAGTTACAACCATATGTAATGTAGGGTGTGTGAAAGCAGACTCCGTCCTGTTTTCCTCTTCTTCCAAGCCTTTTCATTATGATTTAACCCAGTGACCACTCTTCACTGCTAACATATGAACAAGAATACTGTGCAAGCGGTTTGTGTTGGCCAACATCATACTTTCACTCCCTGCCTCAATATTAACTTTTTAATTGCTCTAGCAACAATTAAGACCAACAGCATCAACAATCAATACCATACGAGCTTGCTTTTTGTACGACCTATGTGAGAGGGACCTTTACAGAAGGTGCTTTGTCCCTACTAATACCAGAGTGGAGCAGAATGATGGTCAAGATCTCATCTTTGCCTTTGTGGGTGGGAAAGGAAGCTCGTATTTATTTAGACTACTGCATTTATTTAGATTAGAATACTGAACCATAACTGTAAGGATAAAACCTATATGTTAACCTAAGTGTAAGGTTCCTCTGCTTTAAGAAGGGAGTTTTATTTATTTATTTTTTTTTCCCAAGAGAAGGTCTTAACTGGCAACAAACACAAGGGAGACAAATATTCAATTCCCTGGGACATAAATTGCTAAAATAAGTACTTACTGATACATAACAAAAGCTCTTCTACGACAAATCAGTGTGCAAGGAGTAGAGCAGTCCTTGGCTGGTGTTTGGACAGGTTAGGCACAAAAGCTACATCTAGCAGTGAGCTTGCATCTGGTATCCATTACGGTCCATGTAAACCCATGCTAAACCCCATGTAAACGTGGGTTTACGTGGCAAGGTTTTGGTAGTAGGGGGCTGCAGGGGTGGCCTCTGTGAGTAGAGTCCAGAAGCTGCCCCATGGCAGATAAGGGCCAGTTTGTCAGCTCCAAAGGGATCCACCACTGGCCAGAGCTGAGGCAATGAGCAATGCTGTTTGTGCCTCTGTGAGGGCAAGTTTAAGAAAGGGAAACTGCTATGCTGCAGCAGCTGGGAGAGCAAGGAGTGAGAAGCAGCCCTGCAGCCCCCAAGGTCAGTGCAGCAGAAGGGCAGGAGGTGCTCCAGGCAGGCAGCAGCAGTTCCCCTGCGGCCTGTGGAGAGGCCCCTGGTGGAGCAGGCTGTCCCCCTGCAGCCCATGGGTCCCACACGGAGCAGATCTCCACGCTGCAGCCCATGGAGGAGCCCCCGGTGGAGCAGGTGGATGTGGCCTGGAGGAGGCTGCGGCCCATGGAGAGCCCCCGCAGGAGCAGGCCCCGGGCCGGAGCTGCAGCCCGTGGAGAGGAGCCCACGCAGGAGCAGGGGGTCTGGGGGGAGCTGCCGCCCGTGGGGGACCCGTGCTGGAGCAGTTTGCTCCTGGGGGATGGACCCCGTGGTACGGAGCCGTGTGGGAGCAGTTCCTGAAGAGCTGCTGCCTGTGGGCAGCCCCCGCAGGCTCAGTTCGGGCAGGACGGCATCCCGTGGGAGGGACCCCACGGGGAGCAGGGGCAGGGAGTGACTGTGAGGGAGTGGTGGGGATGAAGCATTAGGGACTGACCGCAGCCCCCATTCCCCGTTCCCCTGTGCCACTTGGGGGAGGTAGAAGAGGGTGGACGGGGGGAAGGTGGTTTTAGTTTTAGTTTCTCACTGCTATAACTTATTAGTAATAGGTAATAAATTACATTAATTTCCCTGTGCTGAGTCTGTTTTACCCATGGTGATAATTATTGAGTGATCTCTCTGTCCTCATCTCAACCCTTGCACCATTTTCATCATTTGCATTATTTTCTCCTTTTCCTTTGAGGAGGCGAGGTGCGAGAGCAGTTGTAGTGGAACCCAGCTACCCTGCTGAGTAAAACCACAACCCTGTGCAGGCGTTACTATGTTATACGTATCATGGTGTGTACAGCCTGCTGTGGACAGACATGTTATGCTAGCCGCCTTCTGTTCCTAGCCAATGTCTGGTAACACACACAAACATCTCTTTTCATGAAGTCATATATCAAGCAGATGTTCCCGATGAGCATCTAATATGATAAAAAGCTAGTTTTTATATGACCATATTACATAGTTCTTGCAGCTAGCAATTTAGCAATCCAAGAATGAAATTGTGGACTGAGATCAAGAAAGGAACATGCTTAGAAAAACTCAAAAATTCTGTGATACCTGTACCATTTTCATGTTTTTTATACATAAGAGGGCTGGTAGACATCAGAGCTCTTCCCTTTCCTAAAATAACATTATTTATTATGAGATTCACAACACTAGTTTGGTTTTTAAGTTACATCTCCATTGCTTTCAGCTCTTGTACTTTTTCATGAATGTAGATTTTCCATGTAGCATGACAGCATTTTGAGAGATTTATGGTATTTGCCTTCTTTAGGCAAGTGTCTTATGGATTTCTCCTAAAGGAATTTAAATCCATGACATCCCTTTCTGATTTCATCATTTTTTTAGTTTTCAAAATAGCTGTTCAAGCTCTGCAGCTAGTGCCCAAGTAATATGAATAGAAACACAGAATAACAAGCAGCTTTCGCCACATCTGTGCCTTGAAATCTTTCACTATCCTAAATTGAACAAATTTATGGAAGTATTGACAACTTTCTTACTGTTTTTGACTAAGCTAGTCCTTTGAGGGGGAACTGCCTGCACATCTTAAACAGCCACAAACCACCAAAGGCATTAAAAGCTAACGGTATCCTGAGAAACACGTTAATACTTCAACTAAAGAAGCTCAGGTCTGCTGGGCAAGCTAGAATAAAAATGAAAAGGTTTGAAATCTCTGCCCTCATCCAGCATATTTTTTGAAGCTTTCTGAGTGGTGCTGGGTCTGGCTGGGACGGAGTTAACTTTCCCTGCAGCAGCCCATACAGTGCTGTGCTCTGCACGTGTAGCTAGAACAGTGCTGGTATCACAGCAGTGTTGTGTCTATAGCTGAGCAGTGCTGGCACCACATCAGGACTCCCTCCAGACCCACCAAGAGCCAGCAGGCTGGGGGCGGGCAAGAGGTGAGGAAGGAACATCACCAGGGCAGCTGACCTAAACCAACCAAAGGGATATTCCATGCCATGGGGTGTCACACTCAGCATAAAAGGTGGAAAAAGGAAAGAGAGGAGAGGGGTGGGCTCTTGTTATGAAAATGCCTGTCCTCCTAAACAACGGGGCTAAGCGTATTGAGGCTCTGCTTCAAGGATGTGGTCAAGCATCGTTAGTTGGTGGCAAGTAATTTCTTTCCCCTCTCTCTGTGCTTTAACACAGCCTTTGCTTTTTTATTCCCCCCTTCTTCCCCCCTTTCCTCTTCACCTTTAAATTATTTTATTTTCCCTTAATATTTTTCCCTTAATAATTATTTTTCCTTTAATTAAATTATCCTTATTTCAACCTGTGAGTTTTTTTTTTTCCTTTTCTTCTTCTCCTTTTCTGACGAAGGGGAGCGAGAGAGCATTTGTGGTGTTCAGCTGCCTAGCAAGGTAAAACCTTTTTTTTTTTTTTTTCCTATCACACCTCTGCCTGCCTCCTGCTCCCCCATTTTGCAGGCCCTGACTATGTCTGTCCTTTTCTGCCTACTCCCCTTTGCACTCCAGAACCTTCACAGACGAGTGTGCTCCCCAGTAAAGTGTCAGTTCCAGCTTACTTCTTTTTCAGTGGTTTGGACCCATCAGGACTGGACTGACAGCCACAACTCCTTTAAACAAAATGTAACATACACTAGCAGGCAATGATCCACAATTACCACCTGTCAACATTTTATCTGGCCACATAATGCATTCTATAGCATAGAAAATAATAATAATAATAAATATATATTTTTTTCAGTTAAGAAAAAGTTGTCTGTAACATGGCTTGCTCTTTATGGATTTTCTAAGCCTTCACTTTCCTTAGCTAGTAGTAGGCATTTATCTTGGGTCCTACATGTTTTATTTTGCTATAGAAGTTTCTTTGCAGTAAGTATTCTTAGACCATACATAAGATTTTTGAGGGAGGTAAGTTTATTGACTCTTCCAAAGAAGTGTGAAAAATTACAATAAAAATACTAGCTTTAAAACAAAGGATGAGGCTTTTTTTTTAAAAAAAAAAAAAACAAAAAAAACAAAGAAAAAACTTTTGGGATCTTTACCACAGTGATTAAAATGACACCCTGCACCTAGCCTGCATTAATCAAGTGAGTAACTTTCTCTGCTGGGCTCATCAGTTTGATTCATTTTGAAATGCTGGGAACTTTATTTGTTTAGGATAAGATGACCATAAAGAGGTAGAAATGTCTGATTTGCAGCATTTCTAATAAGTGTAATTTCACATTTTTTGGGCCTCTCAGTGAATAAATCTGTAACAAAACAGTAAAGGAACTAAAGTTCACAATTTCATTATACTACCTTGCCGTAGAAGGGTGGTGGGAGGTTTTGATTTTTAAAGCAGAAAATACACCTTGGTTTTCCTGAGACACTTTCTCCTTGAACACCTCGAATTTTGATAGCAAACACAAATTATGCTGAACGAACAGTGCAAGGTAGCATGCAAACCCTGAATTCAGCAGCTCTTCTAAAATAATCTATGATTCTAAAACTGCAAAACAGTCTCACTTATAAGTAACTTGGTTAAGTGTTTGATATTTTCAAACCGCAGATTTTCAGCTTTTAGGTTTTTTTTTAATTGGGCACACCTCAGAGCAAGTCACATGAAAGATGACCACATACACTTTGTCAACTCCTTGTAGCAATGTAAAAATATCATGCAAGACTGTATTGCACCCAGATCAAAAACCACCTGACAAGAACATCTGATTGCTATCAGATGTATTTTAGTAACCTAACTCCAACCTGAATCTTATCCTGAAAGCATGAAACAGAAATCCACATTCAATAGAAATTAAGCTTGATAGATGTCAATACTACTGTGCTATTTTGAGCCCATACATTTTCTCTGACAGATTTACAAAAGGAACATAGGATTTGATTTTACTGAATTTTTTACTGAATTTTACTGATCTTTTTGTGGTTTGTAGTGTTGTGGGAGGCCTTTCTCTAGTCACTCATGGGAGAAGCACGAGCATGTTTTCAGCCAAATAATCATACCTTCTGTGAAAGATGAACACATTTTGATACAGCTTTTGGCTTTCTCTGGATACCTTAAGGATTTCCAGTTTGGAGAGTTTACTAGAAGCTATGCTGGTGATTTCTGAATGCCCTGACAGCTAAGAGGACAAACCATATTTTGGGGTGCATTAAACGCAGAACAGCCACCTGGTCAAAAGAGGTGATTAGAGGTGCCATTGTGCATGGGAATAGCACAAAGCTGAGGCAGGGGAGGTTTACATTAGATATCTGGAAAGATTTCTTCATTGCAACAGGCATCCTAGCAAGGTAGTTGATGCCCCATGCCTGTCAGTGTTCTAGGAGCATCCTGGACAATGCCCTTAATAATATGCTCTAACTTTTGCTTAGCCCTGAAGTGGTCAGGGAGTTGGACTCGATGATCTTTTGTAGGTCTATCCCAACTGAACTATTCTAATTTGAATTAAAATGGGTGCACATAAGGCCAAGACATCTTATTTTTGTTGCTGTGTCTGTATCTCAATTATTTCAGAAATATAACATCAGTTTATAACTGAGTTTTGCACAGAAGCGATGCAGTTCAACACAAGCAGACTTTACTTGCTGTTCTGCAACACACTGAGGTCAGCTGCTGAAATCTTTTGAAATTCTCACTAGTTCTTATAAGTAAATGTAAGTGGTAGCTCTTACTTCTATATAAATGTAAAACAGAAAGAAGACTTTCTAGCCTGTCATTAATTATCATAGACACCAGCAATGTACCTATCCTATTCAAACATTATAGGACACAAGGAAGATCAGGCACATTATTATTATTTGTATTGCATACATGAGATGGATTGCCTCAGCATTAGCAAACCCCTTTATCATTTTTACGGTGGCAGAAATTCCTTCAGCAGGAAGAAATTCACAGGTACCTCACTGTAAATCCGCATTTTGCCAGTTAAGAACATCACGTCCAGAACATACCTGTAACTTCTTCCTCTGAAGGACAACTCATGTATTTTGGAAAGGAAAAAAAAAAAAGTAATTTATTTTCACTGCTTTAATCTCTCTACTGTAGTGTTACCACTTATGCATAAGCATCCACTCTTCTACTGTCCTGTTTACAATCCACTGAGGTGTATACTCTACAAATACAATACATATTTTCAGAAATTTAAGGGGAAATGCACAATTTTGTGAGGTTTAAAGAAGTGACACTCATCTGTACAGGATCCTCAAATTTATCGTCTAAAAAGTAAAATTTACAAGGCAGTATACACACAGCTACATAAAGGGCAGGTGTTACATTGACAAAGCAGCAAACTTGCTAATACAATACAGAAAATGAAAGTGTTTGGGGGCATGAGATAATACATTTAGTACCGCTGAATTTACTGTTGTAAATTTAGTAACACCCATATTTCTAGAAATATGTAACTGCAAATCTGGAGAATATTCTGAAAAATATTAAGCATTATATACACATGAGGTAAATGTACCTTGATCTTTTAAGAGGTATTTTGAGTTTAAAGCAACTGATATAGTGATATATATATATTTTTTAATGTAAAATGATTAACACCTTGCAATCATTTCAATGGAATGATACAAACAAGGAACCAACTAAACAGTGAATTTCATGGCAGTCACACTCAGAACCATTACTGAAAACTATAATATAGCCTCTTAATCATTTGACACCTTCATGTCCCGATACAGTCAAACCCAATGTCTTTACCCTATATACAAAAGTCTTTCTCAGGATTACAAGTGAAACCATTGGAGGGTGACAGGGTGACATGCTTGGAAAGTCAGCTTGAAAAACAATCCAGAAATCCAGCTTTTAAAGTTGGAAGGTCCCTGAAGAATTCCAGCATTCCAAAAGCAACTTTTCAGGCTTTTCAGCATCAGACCATTTCCAATGCTCCTTATTCTCCATGTCCTTATGTGTCCACTTAGTCACTGAGGCTTCAATGCTACTAAAATATCAAATTGACTGAAGTGATTAAACTTAAGTGAATGTTTAATGTACAATAAACATTTGTATCAATATTCATCAAAATGTTTTGGCATATACTTGAAATTATACAAAATTAGTATTTTGAATGCTAAAATATTTTGGTCCCCCTGGATTTCCAAGAGCAGATCTAGTGATATTACAATCTTAATTTAAAAAATACTTATGTGTACCTGTGTCCATATATATAAGATATGATCTTACACAGGTAACATTTAAAGTTACATAATATATACAGACACAGCCTTTGTAAAAGGTGTTCAGTTTATATAACGTAAAAAACAACAAAACAAAACCACAGCTTGAAGTTGTGGTATCAGAACTGAGGATACATACAACTCTATTCAGAATTTTCCTGTTCTGCATTCCAATGTGAATAATATGGTTGGTTGTTCAAAATAATGTTCATAAGGTCACACACTGCATCAAGTGTCCTTCCTGTGCTTTGTTTTTGCAAGCTTCTATTACAAAGTTGAAAATTAGAACAACACAGGAATTGCTAAGCAATTCAGGAGAATGAAGAATAGTAGGTGGTTAGATGAGTACAACTGATTGAATAATCTGCATGCCATTACGCTCTTTAGGCACCACATGTTCTCTTTTAAGTGCTATAGAACTGCTCCTTACATTTTAGGAAACTAAATGTTACAGTGACAAGATTTTGTATGTGGTAATTCCCACCTCTCTCCTCCCCAAATTAAGTTATCTGATGAATTAGACTGGAAACTCTCACACAATACCATCAAGATTATTACAAAGATCAGAAGCATGCTGGTAGCTTGATGTTTCGGAAGTATGAGCTATACCATTTGTATCTAAATGTATTTGGTAAAGAACCAGGTAAAAAAAGGTATGGCAAACTAAAATTAAAAAAAGTGTTTAAATAGGAAGCCTTTGAAATAAGTACAGAGCTAATAGTAAGTCCTCCTTCAATGCTGACCTGTTTCTTTAAATATATGTTTAGATATATAGAACTTGTTAGGGAAGCATGCCAAGTAGGTAGAATGGGGAGTTTAGTTATTCATTTTTTTTTAAACAGTCATAATTGGAAAACTCTGTGGTGCACAGCTGACCATTTGCATAGAAGCAGAATTTATTTAAAATCCTTACGTGAAGTCACTTTTTATTCAACTTTGCTTGATATAGGCCAGAAAGCACGACTGGGAGGTTAATGCCAAAAAAACTAAGTGTGGCAGTTGTATATACGTTTAAACACTGTTGTTTTCTGATAAGAACTTCCCTTTTATTTTTTCCCTGTTCTCCCAGATGAGTGAACTCATCCATAACGGTGGCCGAAGAAAGTATTTCATTGTTTGCAGTTCAACCTCTGCATTTTTTGTAATTCCCACATCAATTAAGCTAGCTCCTCTCCAAACAAGAATTTGGAAATACACGAGTTAATGAAGTGCTAATGCTAAGTCTCGGCAAAGTCTTTTGCTACCTACATAGCCTCTTCTTACTGCTTTAACTATCACAGACAAAGGAAAACAATCTCAACTGTGCTCCTTTTTGCAACCACCTTGCCGAATAAAAAGGCAGCAGAATTAAGGTTTCCCTGTATGTGTTGCATACCAAGGATATCAATGCGCTCTGGAGGATAAGAGGTTAACTGTTAGGTTGCATACTGATTACCAGGCACATTTATATACAGAAATCCTGACAGACATTAATGATACCAAAGGTCAGCCAGATTCTTCCTAATATTGCAATTAAAATGATATCCTGGAGACAATAGTTTTAAAGGTTTCTACATGGATTCCCCCCTCATTCCCCTCCAGAAGTTATAAATTTGGGTAGAGAAAACAATTCAATTTCTAAAGAAGTTTGTCAAAATCTTGTGATATCCTTACAATTTCAGGCAAAACTTGACTAAAGCCATGCATACCATTCTGTCTTCTTATGATGACACAAGCCATCATCAACATTGTTCCTGTAACTATGAAGACAACTGATGGAGCCCCCTGGTATTTGTACCCAGAGACCTTCAGCTCATCACTTCCTGTGTACATGGCACACACAAAAAATATGTACGTAGAATGTGTAAGGAGCTTTTAACTTTCTTGTTCAAAAGCCCAGATAAATTCTCCACAGTTAAAGGTGCACTTAATCCTCATTTAATTGAAAATGGTGTTGGTTTTTTTTAGCCTAAAGACTGTAGAACTGCACAGCAAGCAGGCTGTTCTTATTTAATTTAAAGGACGAAAATCTCCCTTAAGAACATCTTAGTCCTCTTCCTACTTTTCTTAAGTAGACGGGTACTTCAAGCATTTTAAAAGTACCACTTGATAGAAAAAAAAATTTACATGTAATTATGACTTATGACTTGATAATTACAAAATATGACAGTGAATTATTAGCTTACACAGTGACTAGCTTACATGGTTTGAAACTCCTACAGTGGTTTAAAGAGTCAGGTTTTGGTAAAATTAAAGATATTCCACAAAACATATACTCGCTGAAATGGGTGTGAATTAAATCTTAGGGAAAGGAACAGTTGAGTTTTTAACTTGTATTTTTGAAACCAAAAGTACCATAGCTTTGTACACTCCTACTGTTTTGCATTAAAAGACTCAAAAGTAGCACTTACTGGTATAATACAATCTATTTTGAAGGCAATGTAGTGTTCTGAAAAAATGGAAAATGTAACAGCAATCATGTATACAGTTGCATAAATTATGTTCCTCACAACCAAATGAGGTCAATTTGCAAATCTAGGTAAAAGTCCGAAAGACATACAACCTTAATAGCTAGCAAAGTATACTGCAACGGTACATTCAAAATCTGAATCTAAGAACCGTCATGGTGGTTCAGAATAGTCAATGTACCAGCCAGGAATAATGTTGCTTAAAAAGCCATCAATGCACTCTAGAACACTATAGTGAACCAGTTCCATTTTAAAAGTGATCTCATATTTTTAGCACAGTTAACTAGAAGTTAAGACCAGCTATGAACTTTCCAAATAAAAAAAATATAGGTTAATAAAAATAAAACTAGACTACATGATGTTTTGTAAGTAACCTTGAGAAGAGGTTCATAGTGCACAGACAGGACCCAAAACAACTGTTTAGCATGTCCACAAAAATCCTAGTAAGTGACGTTCCTATGAAGTATTAAAAGGCAGCAATATCCTTCTGTTCCCCCAATGAGGTAGAACAATTAATGTTCTTAACATGCCACTCCGGTGCAGATATGGATTTTTACAGTATTTTCGGTAGCAAATCCAGGATTACATCTTTATCCCCTCCTGTTGACTAAGCTGTGATAATGTTTTCTTAATGCGCAAAGCTGTTAGCCTAGCAGCTCCGTTGGCATACCAGCATTCCCGCATGATTTTCGCCATTACTCGCAATGCCTGCAAAGGAAAGACAAGTAATTACATGCAGTTCTGGTCCTATGTAACCTCTGTTCTGCCTTAGTCTCTTACAGTACGTATTTCTGAAGTCTATTATGTTACTAATACTAAAGCTGCATATTGCAGAAGAAAACTCAAATTCTTAAAGTTTTTTTCCGTAAATAAAATAAGGAGAACACTAGTATTCTTCAGTGCAATTTTGGCTCACACAAAAATATTTTAATGAAGAACTAGTAGATTTTCTGTGACAATTTTCTAATTTTTTGCATTAGACAAAATATACTCATTTTAAGTCCAGTTGAAAAGCAGTAGCAAAATAATAGAAGGCACTCGGTATTAGCACAGAAATGGCACGTAGCTGGGAATATACTCAATCACTTCCTTCAATGATAAAGTGTTTTTCAGAAAGTTAATTATATGTATAGCTATTCAGCACTTTTTAATCACATCTTCCTCAAACTGAAGCTCTAAAATACTCTGAAAACTTCTGGAGCCTTTTTATCCTTCAAAGAGCCATTCTTTGAAATCCTTGAATGCTAATATCAAGTAATAATGCAAATAACAAAAACTAATGATGAAATAAAATAATAGGTATACATTCCAGATTTTATACTGTACGACAAGGAACTGCTAAGTGAATTTATAGGGTTGGAATAGCAGCATTTAAAAGTGATTCTATAGTCTGTGGGTGTATATTGGTTTTCTCTCCCAGCTGAATTCTCTTGCCCTATCTTTTCTCTTGCCCAGTCTTTTCTCTCAGGCCTTCACTTATGTATTGATTTCATACATTCCATAACCCAGTTCCTTCTCCCATCTGAAGTATATCACATCTCATCTGTCTCTTACTCCTGCTTTAGTCTCCTACAGATTTTTTGCTATGCTCTGAACCAGAAAGTATCAATTCTAGTCCTAACTGGTTTCCTAGAGCAAGCACTATGACCAAAATTGGCTGGAAAGGCAAGAGCTCACAATTGTGCATACTACTGCCTACGTCCTGGTAAGCAGTGACTACCAGTGCAATAAACTCACTCTAGAATCAGGCACAAGCACATCTACAGAGAGGCATGGTCAGGAGCAGTTGCTACATGCATACCTCAATTCTATGTCTCTGGCTTACGTTAGACTCAGCTTCCTAATAATTGTGCTTGTATTTCAGTATGTGCATAAGTACAAATTCTGAGACGGATAAATTTTTAAGGCCACTACTGTCTTGGATGAAAATTCTTAAGGGCACTTACTATTTTGGTCAGTCTAAATTCTGCAGGATATGTGTCTACCACAACATGATAGGGAAAAGGTCCCTGAGATAATTCCAAGGGGACATGAGGATTCACATGAGGATGGACAACACTGTTGAAGATATCATTTGTATTCCAACAAGCAGTACTACTACTGGGCTGGCAGAGTGCCAAGCTGAAACTAGCAAGTCCTGCTTTTGAAAAAGGTAACTAACCAACCTAGTCATAAACGAACTGGCACAGACCTAATAAGCAGCTATACATTTTTTCTGATTCATGTCTTTATTACCCTGGCTGCGGGTTGACCCTTATAGGCAGCTAACTCCCATACAGCTGCTTGTTCACTCCCCCCACAGTGGGATGAGGAAAGAAAATGAGAAGGGCAAAAGCAAGAAAACTTGTTGGTTGAGATAAAGACAGTTCGATAAAGGAAAAAAAAAAGTGATACAAAAGCAACTGCTCACCACCAGCTGACCAATCCCTAACTAGTCCCTGAGCAATAGCAGCCCCTGGAAAACTGTCCCCCTGCTCAGAGTTTCATTGCTGAGCATGACATTAAATGTCATGGATGTGTTCCCTCCTGATCTGTTGTCCATCTCCAACCTACATGCTGTGGGGACAGAGTGAAAAATGAAGAAAGCTTTGATGCTGTATAAGCACTGTTCAGCAACAGCTGAAGCATCAGTGTGCTATCAACAGTTTTGGTCAAAAAAACAGCACTATACAGGCTGTTATGAAGAAAATTAACTCTGTACCAGCCAGATATAGTATGACCCACTGTTACACAATTAATTTACAATGACACTTCCTGGATAATATAACTCATACTAGCTTTAATTTATATTAGCTTCATAAGAAGGGATCCTAGAACATAAGCTATTCACTTTTGTGGGACTTTATTAAATATTTATATATAACCAAAGTTCGGCAGCATTTGATAAAGCCACAACGGTTAGAAAGAAATTATGTTTATGGAGGTGACCCTTCTCCCTTTAACAACAAGCACAATTCTTAAGCCACTGAAATCAATAAAAGCTCCAGCGTCCATTAAAACAGCTTTAGATAGGTTAGCCAATACCTCGCAGCTCTGCCATCTGTTTGGAATATTGGGCCTTAACTTCTGCTCACAAACAACTTTCCTCATTTCTTCAACAGAAGGATCTGAAGGAACTAGGTCATAGTATGGCAACTGGTAATCTTCATGGATTCCTGTAAAAGGTTGAAAATAACTTTATTTTAGTTAACACTAAATTATGTATTCTTTACTTCTAACTTATGCTCCTTATCAGTACCCACCATTTTCTTTTTCTGCTTTTATTTTTAAAAGCTAATTACAATGACTGACAAAATAAAAAAAAGAATCCGTAAACATATCTTTATGCTTATCATTATCCTTGAAAAGTCTTTAATTTATAAGTTTATATATTTGGAAAAGATGAAAGCTATGTCAAATTTTTCCATATGATATGCTTTCAAGAAGTATGTCTTTAGTATATGATTAATAACAGTGTTTTATTTTAAATAAGCTATGCACATTATCTGAACACATTACATCTAGCCTTTACTTATGTGTTTATCCCTTGCTCTCAAGGGCATTTAACTTAACCCTTTTCTCCTCCTTATGTGAAAGGTTTTAGGGAAAAAAATAATACAGACAGGAATATTTCCTATTTTCTTTGACTGATATTTTTCATTATTTTAAGCAATGGTGGAATAAACCAGTCATCATTTACAAGATTAATGACTATGAAATCTGAGAGGTACTGCACTATTTTTAGAGAAAATTTTCTCAAACTCATGCAGGTTCTGTAAATTACTTATAATTCTGTCCAATTTTGTAGATTGCCACATACCACCAATTGAACATCGTCGAGCTATTTCCCAAAATACTAATCCCATTGCATAGATGTCTGCTCGTTTGAACGACTCAAAATGTTTCATATTTATGGAATCATCTAAAACTTCAGGTGCCATGTACCTATTTGCAATAAAAGAACAGAAAACATTTAATTTCATGAATACTTACTACAGAAAGTCAGTATTACTGTTCAACTCAAAAACAGTTATGTGGAAAAGGAGACAGAGAAATTATGCACTTTACAAAGACTAGGATATTCAAAGCTTTTCTGCTCTTGGCCTACACATTTCCAAAAATCAATGAAGTGTTCAAATAAACAACTGTATGATGTAACGTAGTCCTTAAACAGAATGTATGGAGGATAGTTATGTCTGATTATTAACAATAAACGCTTCACTATTTAGAACACAGTAAGAAAAGAAAAATGAGTGCCAATTTAAGAGCAAGGGAATGGAGCGTAGAGGACTTGGAAAACCCTAAGCTTTCAAAAAAGACAGGGACAAAAAAAGGAAAGTAGTAATAGAATTCCCACATAAAAATACATGGGTTGCAGTTTACAGGAAAGCTAGATGTTCTTTGTATAGAAGAGAGCAGATCAGCATGAAAATGGATTTTTGGATACGAACACTTCCAAGACACAGAGGAAAAGACCTGCAGGAGATAATACTAAATTGCAGTTGTAAGGGTATATGGAAGATGAGAGCATCTGCCTCATTAAGGTTATCCAACCAAAGACCTTTCAGAACAAAGGACATAAATAAACATAAGGCAATATGCAAATAAATAATGGAGAAAAAGTAAAAGGTGAAATGATAAAAAGAGACAAACTTGTAGACACAGGGTAACAGACAACAGCAAGACCAAAAGTCTCCAGTCACTAATTGATGGGCTATTAAGAAACTCAAGGCATAGCTCTGGAAAAGGCCAGTCTGGACTCTGTAGCTGGGAAACTTCAAGTGGGAAACAAGAGGAACGTGAGGATTGTGGATATTCAAGGTGTACCGTGGGACTATGCAAAACTTATCAAGGAATGTTTGAGAGAAGGGAATCCAGGAGGAGCAAAACTGGGTGAATAGACAGAAAGGCCTATCAAAGGGGACAGGTAAATGTGAACAGTTGCTAGTCAGCCTGCTTTTCTGACCAAGCCCTGTATCTGCTCATTGCAGCGTATCCTATCTTCTTATTAAATCCTTTTTTTTTTTTTTAAACTATTATTCTATGTAATCTCACTCACCATGCCACCTGCATGTGTGCTTTAAGGACTACGTGTCAGCAATTAGAGATAGGTGTGATTCAGGGCCAGCAACTGGAACCAGACCAGGAATGAATTTTCCACTGGGCCTAGGGAACCACCAACTAGAGAGTAGTGTCTCAGCAGCAGCAGAAGGGGGAACTAAAGATCCTAAAAGCGAGTATCCAAAGGTCTTAGGAGCAGATCTAGAGTGTCAGCTACTATAGGAGGACCACTGTGAATGAATTATGAAGCAGCAACTCCACTGCATTTAGACGGTGGGTGAAGCAATCTTTGGGACTGTGTTGCCAGCAACACAGCAAGCAGTAGTAGTCTCACTGCCAGTGCTAGTTACTGGAACAAATGAAGGTCTCTGCTTCAGCCACTGGAGTAGGACCACAGGTCACAGGGCCCACAGTCACATGCTCACAGGTACCAGCTACTGGGGGACTGGAATGAGAGAAGCAGAGTAAGGAGGGTTCTCAGTGCCAAAGACTGGAGCTAGAATCACAGGTCCTGAAGCCTCTGTGCCTGGATGCCAGCTGCAGGGGAGTGTTGGAGGATTTGTATTTTCCCTAAACCTGATGTGCACAGCAAGGGTACACGTGTGTAATTTGCTAGCAAACTTCAAGCTCGACTATCCAGCAAGTAGGAGGCCCAGCATCCAGGCAGGGTTGTTAAGACATATGGCCTATGCTGGTATTCAAGGAAAACCACAAGTACAGGGGTGCTTGTGAGATGACTGGACAAATACATGCAACTGTTTGCTGGCATGCTCTAATCCCGTCCAGCTGGTTAGTAGGAGACCACTGGAGCCCATCAGAAGGCTTTAGAGAAAAGCAGTTGTACTAATATTTTAGAGACCCATAAGCGCGTGCTTATGAGGCTACAGAAGGATGTGGGTACATGTTTTCACTAGTGAAGTTCAATCCTGATTAGCTAAAGAGAAGGCCGGAGAGGTGACTGCTGCAAGTTCTGACAGTGTTTTATACAGGTGTTGTGAACAGCACATAGCAATCTGCATAGCCAGCTGAGTCACGACTGCATGAGTCTGTTGGAGTCTGTTCAGCTTCACTATGGCTTGAGCCTCAACTGAGAAAGCAGCACCCACGTCCACAGGCCAGAGATGGACAGGGCCCCAGGCCTTTGGGCACACTAAGTGGACCCAGGCAGGAAGAATCCCCAGTTCTTGGGAGTCTGCTGGAGGTAGCAGTCACTTGTAACATCCCCCTAACAAGTCAAAGCCCTGAACACATAGGGCATCTAGTTAAAAAAAGGCAGCACTGTTAAGTATTCCTTGGAAACAAAGGCTTCCTACCTTGTAGTAATTGATTCTTCATAATACAATCAGTACGTCCTGTCATCAACCAACACACACTTCTTGAACATGCCGGCCTTTTTTTTTTTTTGAATAGTAAATCCAATTCAGGTTACATGCTCTAACAACTGTGCTGAGTTGACCTTCAACATTCCCTACAACAGAAAATCTATTGTAGCCTTCCGATTGAGAGAGACTGAAAACTAGTCATGACATCCAAATGAATTAAGTACTATGTCAGCACAGAACTCACTGAGTTAGTGACAGCAGCACGTCCACAGGCTGCTAGAAAGAATGTGAATGGTATTTATCAGTCAGAAGTTGCAGTATTGCTTTCTCAGTCTTGTACGTATAGCTCTTGCAGCTAAATACAATATGCAACATTAGCAGACTAGTGTGTGTTTCCACATCATTGCCTTGTCAATCTCAAGCTGGTGTTATTACTGAAGTAGGTAAACATATGACACCACAGTTAATTGGCAAAGAAGCAACATGCATAGATTACTGTAGTGGAATACAACATCAGCCAATAGATCAACCTCTGAAACAATCACAAGCCTGTGCACAATTTTATCCAATCAATGTAGCACAGCAAAGTCCTAAATACTACTAAAAAAAGTCTTACTACGACTGTTTTTTCCTCCTTCTAGCACCAGGCAGAGTACAAGACTGACTGCTTAGAATAAACATCATGATTTCGTTAGGAATAAAGAGCTTATTGTCTCAGCATTACTGCATCCTATGGAAGTGACATACAAGGAAGCAAGGGCTATAAACAAGAGAGCAAAAATACTCATTAGAGTAGTCCAGAGTTTCAGTAAGGGTTGCTGCCGAGAGTTCTCCTAAGCACTGTGTAGGCATATGAATTGCCCACATGTGGTAACAGCACAAGCTGAGGAGAACAATTGCCTGAAGAAGTACATATGGTTTACCTTGACAGTATTTACTGAAAGAAAGGCAGTCTTAATATGTGTCAGTCTTTGACATGGACAAGAGTCAAACTATTCTAGGCCACCCATATCAAAAACTTTTTAATCGAGAAGCATGCAAGACTGTTGTGGGTGTTTTCCTTATCTTAGCAAGGATTTTCCACACATGTATTGTAATTTGTTCTTATGCTACTTCATGTACTTGACAGTATGGTGATCAGCTTTGGCTCTAGAAGAAAGAATATCTCATCCATCTCAAGATCACACGGGGACAAGAAGAGTGATGGAGCCAGAAGCAGAAGGGGAAAAGCGTAAGCCAAAAACCCGAATCATGCTGCAAGTCTGTCAGCCATAATCACTTATATAAACAGTAAAGGAGACTGTCTCCATTTCTGTAAGTCATCCTAAGCACAAGGGTCTTAACAGAAAAAAAATAAGAGGCCTGACTGTAGTAATGAAGCTGAATTCAAACCCTCAGAGGAGGGCGGAAAAAAACACAAATGAACAAACAAAACAACAGCAACCAACCATCCAAAAAAACGCCGACCACCTCCCTCCCAAAAATGTGCCTTCCACTGAATTTATAGGCAAACTGACTTTGTATGACCTTCCACCAATGCAATTAGATTGGTTTTGGCTTCACTTGCAACTCAAAATGGTGACTGACTACTCGAAGTCTGAGAGATTATTGCTGGAGGCAAAAGGCAAGTAGATCACCTAGCTAGCGTTTCATGGCTATTAGACAAAACAGAGAAAAATGCATCTCCTGTGTACTCATATGTAAGCTGACAAACTTACATATTGTAAATGCGCTTTTCACTGAAACAGTATTTCAGGTTCTGAAGAGAACTACTCTACACGGACTAATTTTGACCTTCTGAACACGGTCTGCAGGCCAATATCCTCCAAGAACGGAATGATTGGTCTACACAGGAGTTTACAAACAATGCTGAGCATAGCCTCGCCAAGCTTTGGGAGCCTGCTGGATTTCCTCTTGTCAAACTCAGTCTGAAAGCTCTGTATTCATTTCCTCAAATTCTATTAAAGCTTACAGGGAGTGGAATAGGACCCAAAAACATGTTGAACATGACATTTCTCTTCACCACACCTGTTCTCAAGCACAGCTAGAATTCCACTCATGTTGGGGTTAGGTAAACTGCAGAAGATTGCCCATGCTAAGGTGTAATTTACAACTGAACTGCTTCTCCAGATTAAACACAGCCAGTTTCAACTACCAGAAGTAACAGCTGGGTTACACTTCTTTAAAAGGGAGAGAGGGATTTTATTTCCTCCTCAGTTTAAAGCTCACATTCCCTGCTTTAGGCTAAACTGCAAAAGCACACATTTCACATCCCCTGATGAAGCTAAGCCTCTAAGCAGAAATAAAGATTCGTTCAGCCAGAGAGAAGAATCAGTCCAATCAGTAGCTACAGCACTCACCTGAAAATGAGTCTTGCTTGCTCCCTAGACCATGTTTTACTGTAGACAATCACTGGAAAAACACGAACTTAGTCAAGCCTCTCTGAACTTGCATACAGAACTTCCATGCGCAGAAGAGATACCAGCAGTGGTACCCATCAATGGGAACAAAATTGTCATTGAACAGATAAGAGCTGAGCTTCATTATGGAAAAATAAGCAAAGATGCAGAGTTACTTACCTAAGAATAAACAAGAGGAAGGAAGAAGGGACCAGCCTTTTATGAGAATGAACAATTTTCAGAGAAGTAAAAGTGACTAATGTCTAAAGTGGGCAGTGGACTTAGTACTGCTGCTGCCCACTGCAGTAAGAGAGTTGGTACACCTTCACCCTTGTGAAGAAGCATGAGGCAATGATTAGTGGAGACTTGAGAAGGAATAATGCCTAGTATTTTGTAATCTAGTTAAAATTCAGAAGGTAAGTCTCAACTATTTGTGTAGTTTTAAAAAAATTGGTAACAGAAGAAGAATAACAGAATTTTAGAACAAAGTAATCTCAGCAATATAATTGTCAGTAAAAAAAAGTTTCAATACAAATCCAAAAAGCCTTGTTCACTAAACCCCATTTTTCTCCCTCAAAAGCCACAACTAAAAGGTATATCCTAGTTCATTGTAACATCCCATTCACACATACACAGGTACAGTATCACTCACTAAAGAGATATCAAAAGAAAAAAACCAACCATTCTTTAATGTAAGGATTGGGGAACAGGCAACAACATTAACACAGGATTTTCTCCAACACAGTTAGGGCATATGCATAAGTTACTCTTGCACAACCCTGGACCACAGGACTTCCACACATTTCTCAGCAACAGCAATTTTAGTACAAGTACTAATTGTACTAAACTGTACTACACTGACTTAACACAGAAGCTATAACGAAGTGCAGTTAAACAGCTCTCAGGAGTTCTTTTGAGAATGAGAAAAATTCTTATTTCCAAATTCAGAAGTAGGCCTTTAAAAATAAAAGGGAACATACTCATCCACTGATAACTATTTAGGCAGTAAATGACAGAGACAACTACTTTTTAAGCTCTTGTACTTCTCTAAAGAATATATTTTCACAAAAGCCCACATACGAAACTTTGTGCTTTGTTCTATCACATAGGCTTCAAACTAAACAAACAAAAAACCCCAGCTTCTTACTTTTACTATCAATATCCTGTCTTACATGTCACCAGACTGTGCTGCAAGCAATAATTCCATGCAACAAGGCATGAAAGAATAAGATACAGCAAGTGAAGTATCTACAATCGCTATTCATGAAGTCTCCTGACTGTTTTAACATATACTTGTGCCCTACTGCAATTTGCACATTTTCGACATTTTTCAAATTCTATTAATAAAACCCAACGTTCAGCATGCACTTTCAGTACAGTCTAACTAAATCACTAGCTGGAAGAAAGGGCTACAGAACTCTACCTGCCATTACTGACAGTTTTTGCTAATTATATTTGTAGCTAGAAAAATCTTCTAAATGAAAAAAAGAGAAAGCAAAGCATTTCATTGTAAAAATCACCTAATACATCACACTAATGATTTTTACCTTTTTGTTCCTACTCTGTGGTTGGGGGCAATATCAATTGTGTCCGTAGCGGAATCATGCCTAACTGCCAATCCTAGGTCTGCAATGCAGCATGTTCCATTCTTTTTTACCAATATGTTTTTTGATTTCAAATCTCTGTGGGCAATCGCTGGTTTGCCTGTAAATAAAAAAAAATAGTAGTAACACATCTGTAAAAGACAATTGCTGGTATTCCAAATCTGATGCAGACTGAGATAAAGGAATCCCTTCTAGTTCCACCACTTTGGGCTCATCAAGGTAACTCTTGAAATCATTCATTGTGGACTAGCTGGTTACCCAGAAAAGTGCACTACATGCTTACCACATCAAGTCTTTGCTGCTCCCCTCCTTCGTTCCATGCATGTACACAAATACTACTTGCTGGCAAACAGACCCATAATGCTGTCATAAATCAAAGTTAGGGAGATATGACAGGCACTATAGACACCACATAGGTGTTTTGTATGAATGATTATTACATCATTTTGACCTGGATATACCACAGAAAGGAAGATAAAAGACCCAATCCCCCAGAATCCCTCAGCAGATTATCAGTTAGGCAGTTACAAAATATGTCAACACTACTAGAAACTTTATATACTTTTTAACTGTAGGGAAGTTTATGACTGTTTTGTTTTCAAGCTTTGGAAGAAAAGCAAGAAGTGTTCTGCTGTAATAACAGAAGAGCAACAATTTTAGCATGTAAAAGAATGGGGCTGGAGGTGAGGGTTGAGAGAAAGGGCATGGAAACTGAGGAGAAAGGGAGAAGCCTAACAGTATAAATCATATATTTTTGGACGTTTACCATGCTTTTGTTTAGTAGTGGGAGAAAACTTTTATTTTCATATTGTCCTCAGTAGAAACTGATACTGAAACACAGTATCTATATCAAATTAAGAACTTGTATGAGTTCAGAAATTATCACAGACTTTTTTCAATTCACTCAGGTCCTCAAAAGATTAACCTTGCTATCAGTGTTGTGTTCAGATGCCTTCTCATCACAAAAACAAGCAGCTGTGTGCAAAGCAGCTACACCCTAAAAGAGTTTGATATTCTAATTAAGAAGAGAATCACAGTAGGAAAAAAATACGTATGTGCTATTTAAAAAAAAATCTAGTATTATCCACTGGACAAACTGAACAATTGTAAGATTACCTTGTGTGCCCACAATTTCCATGTGAAGATGAGCAAGGCCACTGGCAGTGGATAAAGCTAATTTTATCATTCCTTCCACAGTTACTGTATACCTGTTCAGGTAATCAAAGAGCGATCCATGTTCATGATAGTCTGACACCAACCACAGCTGAGTCCATGTACCATTGTCTGCAAAACAACATTGGCATGAATACCACACACCCCATATATACCAGTTTTATACAATGCTTATAGGTTACAAACTGTTTTGCAACCTCAGCCAATTGGACTTTAAGTCTTTACTTCTGTCCCTATAACACTTAAATGCCACTGTAAGGGCTGGGCCTACCAATGTGCAACCTGAACAGCTTAGGGAATATTCTTTCATTTAAACTAAAAGACAAACTGCAGAAAGCCAATGTCACTATTATTCATAGATGACATTATTAGTGAATAGTTATTCAGGTTATTTAGTCAGGCCCTGCCTTCCCCTAACTCTTCTGCTTGGGGAACAATGCTGAATACGTGAACGGCACCAGTACCTGAACTGTGAGCCAGACAGGTTGTAATATGTTTGCAAATATCTCAAGACATACAAGTGACATGCAACAACTAAATTGTTTGAATTATTAAAACAATGGACACAGAATACCTTGAAGTTGAGGCCACTGAAAGATACAACATAGAAACAAAACAATCAGAAAGCCTAATAAAAGCAACTCCAATGGTAGATCTGACAAGTGTTTTTACAGCTACTTTGTAGAAAAGCCTTTCATCTCTTTCTATGGGATAACTATTCTTTTAAAATTTCTGTTGGACTTCTATCCTAGATTATACAGGCATTATTCTCTAATAGCAAGTGAGAAAACTTAGCATAAGCTAAATATATGAAGAACTAAATCTGAAGAATAGGAAGAAGTGAATTCAGAAGTTAGTTCCTATCATAAACATACTGATGAGCAAACTGAAAAGCCTAGTTTCCAAGTTGGAGGTTCTTATATTTCCTTTCCTTTTCCTCCAATCCCCTCAAAAGTACATTTAGCTCAGAAACGTTACATAGGCACAAAACGATCTACAGATCAAGAAATACTATATTTACTTAAGCACCTGTGATTGGCAGGGAAGACTTTAAAGCATCACTTCTACTTGGACATTTCTATGGAGGCCAGAGTTACCATTAAAGGAAAAAAAGCAATAAAAAAGTAATAATAAAAATCACCAGAACACTTCAAAGTAGGAAAATAAAAGTCTAATCTACATTCAACCAATTCTTACAATAGAAAGAATACTGACTCTGTACATTCACAGCTTAGCCTCAACTAGGTTTCATTTAAACAGGCGAAAGAAAGCAGACAAATGCTCTGACCATAAAAGACTGTTGTAAAGCTGCTACTGAAGTGGGAAGACTCTTACAACATATCCACAGACGCAATTCCTGAGCTTCGTTTTTTAAAAAGCAACAAAAAAAGGAAAACTTTTTTTTTCTTTTTAAAGTCTTCACCTACTTTTAAGTTAGGACTGCTTCATCTTTTGCTATTTTGCATAGACAAGCAAATGAACTGGCAGAACTCAGTACACTATTAAGTGTCACTTTTTCCACCAGAGAAAATATGGTCTCTGAAAAGTCAGTTCAACAGTTGTAGCTTTGCTGAGCCAGTTTTACAGAACCATTAGAAAAGGGTATGTGTTTACAGGCACATAAAAGGCTCTCTAAAATACATTATTCAAAGAGCTCCAAAAGCTGTAGTTCAAAAAGAAATAATTCATTGAGAAGTCAGAACATTCTCTTCACTACCTTTATTCCAATGCTTCATCAGTTATATCCCCACATTGCTAGCTTCTCTATTTATTGTTGTCTAGTTTTAACACACAATGA
The DNA here is from genome assembly GCF_964034855.1 of Anser brachyrhynchus. NCBI lineage: Eukaryota > Metazoa > Chordata > Aves > Anseriformes > Anatidae > Anser > Anser brachyrhynchus. The sequence goes on along the minus strand of NC_137695.1, from coordinate 48,299,581 downwards.
GAAGCCCCATTCATAAGAAACATGAGAAGTCAAATAAAGGATCAAACAACAGGTATGTGTATAGTGTTAATGCCCAGGCACTGTTTCAGGCAGAGATATCTAAATGCAATTTATTTTAAGCTGTGTACTGACCTACTGCATTTAAATAGATCTTTCAAAGACACTAGATAGTTTCTGAAGAATTATCACTGCTTTGAAACAAGATTATATTGTCTATGCATAAAATTTTTACTTCTGAACCCTAAGTTTCTAAGAAGAGAATATGCTACTAATTATAGACACCTCTATTTTCTTATGTACAACTTTATTACTACCTGCAAAAAAAAAAAGAAAAAAACATTTTTTCCAAAGAAGAAAAAATAAAGCTTGGATCATTATCCTTTCCAAAAGACGACTTTTTTTTTATTATGTATTGTTTGTGGATGCCTAACAAGAATTTAAACAAGCCATGGTCTTACATCCAAGCTTACACAAATGTTATCACAAATGTTATTATTTACAAACAAGCTGAAATGCAGCAATGACTAAATCACTGTTCAGCTTTTAGATGGAACTTATTACAATATATCCACTAAATTTGTCCAGCTATACACGTATTTATTCAGTGATACAAGCAGAACACAAACTATGAACTTAAGTCTTCTTACACTGTTGATAGTGTGGTTAATTACTAGTCATCTGAATATTTTGGCTCCACAGTAAACAGCATCTGCCATGAAGTTTTTAACCACTGCATTTGCATCATCAGGTATGAAAAAGTAATTATACCCAGTCATAGTTACATGCAGTAGCACGGCTTTCCAAGACAAGGTAAACTAATTTAGGTAATACAGACAGTTTAATCAAGAGCCTCATGCAATTTCAAAACATTCAAAAATATTACAAAGTCTAGGTATCTTCAAAAAAAATTTAAAGTGCTTAATTATGGTTATTTCAACGATCTGTAATAAACCTTCTGAAAATATTTTCAGACCATCAAAATAACTCTAAAGCAGAAAGTTTATTTCTCTCTTCAGAATTTCTTATTTTGTTAGACTTGTGAAACTTTCAGATTTATTGTTAGAGCACTGGTTACAGTATGTGAAAAAAACATTAGTGAATTCCAAGCAACATTCATTTTAGACAAGCTCCCTCTGGAGAGCAGAATTCATTATAATTACCTTAGCAAACCCACGTAATCAAGTTTCAACTAAAAATGAATTCACTTAGATGAAAAAAGTATTTTTCACATCATTACTAAATTATTTTTCAAGTTGTTACTCTTAGAACAAAATTTGGACATGTGCATGCTTGTCTTAAAGCTAAACACTAGGTTTTGAAGTCCAACAGTATTGTTTGGTAATTTTGAACCCAAGATTTATGCTCCAAGTTGAATATTTAAATGAAGCTTAAAGTTTAAAAACTGCCTAATTGCATATGTTCTCTAGTATCACATAGTAAAATGTATCCTACTCTGTACTTTGAAACTAACTTTTCTTGGCATGCAGATAATTTAAGAAAAAATCGGAGGAAAATGAATAGCGATAAGATCAGTTACACTGGAATCCTTAACTGTAAGACTCCTAGAAATGAGAGATTCAGGCAGTTGCTGGGATAAGACAGTTGGGGCTGGAAGGGGACTTCAACTTTTTTTTATTTTTGAAAGTGAAACAGCTTGACTATCATATTAAGATAATCATCTGATTAAATTAATGTAAAAACACTTGAGTTATGTAGATTTGCAAGACCTTCCTGTCGAATGCATTCTTCTCAGGCTAATACCACAGCTCAAAAAGAATAAACACAAACATTATTTCTCTCAAGAGGATGCAACGCTACTCATTCTTCTGTAGTATACTGCCTAACATTCTTAGGGATTTACTTAACATGTAAGTTAGTCTGACTGAACAAAGGGGAAGGAACAGAAAAGTCGAAGTATTTTAATGCATAATGTTATGTGAAAGTATGCAGTATAAGATTTCGCCTTACTCAAAATGTGACTACAGAGGGTTATGGACAGTTGAACCCAGGGAAGTAATTAGTACTGTGAACAGAGGTTGCTGCCATTGCTTGTAAAATACTGTAGGTACTTAACACGCTTTAGCATTGGGTATCAAGCAAAACAAACAAAAAACACCCAAGCCCCAAACTACCTGCTTAAGTAGTTCAAAACAAGGCAACACATAGCCCAGAAAGCAATTTCTCTGATCTAGCAGTATTTGAAAGTTAGCACGTAACTCCTGGCTAAGTAAAGAGCTAACCAGAACACAAATGTTCTAGCCAGACAGAACAAGACTGCAGATAAAAACATTTATTGCTTTTAAGCCTTCAAGTTGACTTAACAGCAACACATAATTCCCAGTAAATCTTCAGATGGGAAAGCAGATAACAAATAGGGCCAGGTCCTGCAGCCTTCTGAGCACATGTAGGAAAACAGGAGGAGGAACATTATGGCACGTGGAATGCCTAAACAGTGTAAAATGAGGAGTGATTGTTGATGAGTTGATGGTCAAACTGACTCAACCATCTGAGCTGAATTCCACTGACTTAGCTGATCTATCTGTGCTTGTATACATTACAATTTTACAGATACAATGGTCAGCCAAAGACTTTCCAAAAGTTGTGAAAGATACGTTTGGTGTTAAGATGAGAGACCTTATTAATGCTTTTACTAGCAGAGAAAATTGCAGCATCAAACTGGCCAACATTTACACCACAACATACAACAAAGGAGAAATGAATCTTCAACACTCACAATGGACACAGGAAAACCTACTCCTGAGAATTCATCTCCATGCATTACTGAAACTTTCAGCAAGCAATGAACTGCTATTGCACAAGGAATTCCCTGTACTGCTGTATCTTTTTTGTTACCTTTGCAAGGTCTGAGACATATCGTCAGGTTCCTGCAGTATGACTTCATGCATTCCAGCTATGCTGTACTAACTCCTGAACGCATTCAGCATTTCTCCTGCCCTATGGGGAAATGGATGCAAATCCTTCACAGCTATTAGCACTGCAAAGTAGTATTTCATCTTGCTTCTGGCACCTAATAAGCACTTAGCAGGAAGCACTAGCATCTATAACGAAAGACTGTTAATAGGCGTTTTTAAGCCTACTGTATCTCTTGTTCCTTTAAAAGCATGATGACAGCACACCTGGGAAACTGAAAGAAACTACCTCCTTAATGGTCCCTATGTGCTACCCCATTTAATGGTACACAGGGGGCTCTGACTATTCTAAAGTACAGTTGACATATTAGCCTCCTTTTGATACTCAGGACTTCTGAATCCTTAATCTAGAGAGATAATAGTGTGTACAGATATCCTTGCTATGAGGATGCAAAAGGCTATCCTGAGAATTCTGCACTGATAGGTGAAATAAACCAGCAGTAAGGTCCTATGAAAACAGCTTTTCTCACTTGATTAGATAGTAATACTATTGGAAAAATAGACAGAGTAAAGAGTAACAGCATTTTCAAAACGTCTTCATCCTTTTCTTGTAAACTGTTTACAAACTAGTTCTCAAGAGAACAAGAGAGCCTTGTCCTAAAGCCACAAAGCCTCAAATAACAGCATGAACTATTAACAAAGGATTTCTTCCCCCATTTTAAGTCCAGCATATTAACAACAGAAACAAACAAACAAACAAACCCCCTGGTTTTTACATCACATTATAGTGTATTACAGGGAACTAAAAGATGTTCAAGTTAAATGGAAATCCACTGTTTTGAACCTGAGCCAGCAATTACAGAATTATTTTATGAGCCCACTAGTTTAGGGTAACTTCCTCATACCCCCTGTGCACAGTAGTCAAGTGTAGTTTTGGGACAAACTATCTATGGGTTTGAGGCAAAATGGGAGACTGCTATGCTTAACCACAGACTGATTTTCTTGAAAGTTACAGCTAAGATATTGTGATACATTCATGGCACTTCTAACTGAAATAGTGCCTGTAACTTCTGCGGAGGGGCATTTTCATTAGCATCTTTAACACAACGAATGTATTCATTTAAGGTGCAGATTCTAGATATTCCAGTAGGTCCATCACAACAAACTCATGCTTTCACAGGTGTTCTTACAGTCACGTCTAAAGTTGTATTGGATATTAAGACAGTTTCTAATGGTAAGCATACTACATGGCTGGAACAAGTTGCTTAGTATGCTGTGGATATCCAAGCTCTTGGAGACAAACATGTTAAACAAACACGTTCGGAACGATTTAACTGTAGCTAACCCTTCCTTGAAGAAGGTGAGTGTTTCGCACAAACTTTTGGGTTCTGTTCCAATTCGACGTGTTCACAGAGATACAGACACTTGAAATCAGTCTACTGATAATTAAAGAGAATTCTACTTACTTGTATACTCCAACAACAGGAGATAGGTACAGGTTTTTAATACTAGGAACAAACTATTAATTGCTTTTTTACAGCTTCTTTTCTAATTGAACTACTAAATGTAAAACTTCTCATATCTCAGACTTAAAAATGAATTCTCTACCTCCTTCATTATATTAGGATTACCAGATTAGACATTATTTCTCTTGGTTCCACATGTCTGTCTTATTAGGCTATTAGGAAGGTAAAGGTATTCAGCAAACTTGCAGGCTGACTGGATAGTGCAGCTACTTTTTGATATGAAGTTTAGCTAATATTTTAACTTGCTTGTGGAAATTACACCTCATTAAATACACAATCTTTTTTTTATTATTATTTAAAAGACTTAAGCATGTTTTCCAGAAAAAAGTACTTTTTAATTAAACTTGTCGAAATACCAAATGTTCAAATAATAACATTATTTTTTTCCTGTCCTTAACTGGATGTTTGCAAAATAGATTTTAAAATTACCATCTATTCTGACACAGAATATGAACAGCGAGATTAATTCATAGTATTACTAACCTTTATTGTCTGCAGCTATAAATCCGAGAATGTTTTCATGTCGTAGCATAACTGTTTGATAAATTTCTGCCTCTCGAAACCACGAGCGTTCTTCTCTTGAAGAGAAGATCTTCACAGCAACTTCTTCTCCTCTCCATTTCCCTCGCCATACTTCTCCAAAGCGACCCTTACCAATACTTTCTTGAAGTACTATAGTTCTTGCAATTGTTCTTTGCACAAGTAAAGGTAAACCTGAAAAGAAGATTTAATATTAACCTTAAAACAAAATATGCACTTAGCATCTATTTTCCATTAAGATGTTTCTCTTAGAATGCACACTCATAAGATTTTGACAGCTTGTTGGAGACTGCTAATAAGTACATCAGTAAGATGCTGCCTACAATCTTAAACGCCAACAATACAAGTATTGAAATATATTACGCTGCAAACTGCTTCTACAGTTTTTAAAAGGAATGTACAAACTTCCTTTCTGTTTAAACCTGGGGGGCGAGGGGGGGATGGAGGGGACAACACCTCAAAAACTAACCAAACATAAGAAACACAAACAATGGAACCATCAGGATTGTTTTTTTGTTGTTGTTAAAAGATCGCAACTCTCTTGACAAAGCAGATCAAGAGCACCTTTTCTACTAGTCCATTTACTTGACTTCTCGCTAGGTGAGACTTGGTCCTTTTCTAAGTTAAAGTTAAATCATGCTTATCAGCAACACTGTCAAACATTCATGCTGATACCCAAGTACATGAGCAGCCTGTTAGTACTCTCAAGCCACTGTAACACAGGAAAACATCCTTTTAACACTATCTTCCTGTTTCACAGGCAACACTTGTGCACTTCACTAGCATTATACAAGAGAAAAATGCTCACATTCATGCAGGTTTCACAGCTTCAGAACATCTACATGCATTCAAATCACAGCACCTCGTAACATGCTTCCATAAACTTACACAACAAACAAGAAGCACTGGTATCCCCCAAGGGTAGGTTTTTGTTGTAACTAAAAGGCTTGTTGGATTCTGCAGTGATACTACATTACAGGATGAATGTATCAGCCAAGTTATCTGCTCACAGTAAAGTCTTTTGATATTGGATTATTTCACTGAAATCAAACACTTAATCTATTGCTCTGTGATCGCTGTTCTAACAGCTGATAGAACATCTGCATTTCCTTAAGCTACAGAAAATGTATCACAACTAAAAGCTTAAGTAACTAGTTCCTGTCCATTTCTGGACATTTTTTGCGAATAACAGCACTAGGACGTGTGATCTGCTCCACAGCATTGACAGTCTTTGAGAAATGTAAGTTAAAACACTGCAGTGTTCAGAGGAGCTCATTGATAGTTTCAGATTTAGAGGAATTATCTGCATGTTCTGTGCTGAAAATGTGTAATTCTACATGAAGAAATGAAGGGGAAAATGTATATACTAGAGATTTAAAACACAAAGCTTCTGTTGTAATAGCTGTCCTCAGGTCAACTGTGTTGTCTGCTCAAACTATATATGCTTATCTGTGAAGCCTGATTTGTATTCTTTACGGACAGATTTTCGAAATGCAGAAAAAGCCAACCTAGAATAACCACAGGACCAAACTAATTTCTAAAAATGTGAAATTTGACTCTGTTGACCAGAAGAAGTTTCTTTCTCAGCACTTAAGTGCTACTGCAAAATCCTTACACAAACTTCAAATAGAAGTTGATTTTCTATACTTGAAAGTTGTGATGTACCTACTATTTTTTCTATAGCTGCTTCCAAAAATTGTTTATCTACAGTTTGAGGCACACTGCTTTCAACATGGTGAGCCATTTATGGATGACACTTCTTGTATAAAAAAAGATGTCCAAGGATATTGGCTAACCTCAAAACAGATACAAAGCTTAATCCACCTTGCTCCTATACTTGTTTTTACAATATTTACACAATTCATTTACTCCTATTTTTTTTTGCAACTGTGCTTTCTTTTACTACTGCTGCTGTCAGAAACAGTATTGGAAGGCTGGAATCCATAATTATCTTAAGTCAGTAAGAATTCTTTACCTCACAGACACTGTTTCAACTGAGCACTCTCCACTCTTTGCTATAGATGAAATTCAGCTGTGTATCACCAGGAGTTTGGGCAACTGTATTACTGTAAACCAGAATGCCTGAAAAGTAACTTGCTGCACATGGCTACAATGTTAGTCTTTGTGACATACACACTGGACACAAGTGTCCTTCAAGCTCTTTTTTTTTTTTTTTAAGCTCAAGTACAGCTCCTTTTCAACTGTGCATGAAGATCAGAGTCAGTTAGCTAATCATAAGAACGAGAGAAAAATCAAGCTCACGTTAAATTCAACAACAGGTCATCTTATATTCAAGCATGGTCATCCAATTTATCCATGAAGCATCCATCATCTTCATACTTTATATCCAAGTATCCTCAAGCCTTCTTAGAGTTTAAGAGAAGAGTTTTTTTCCTTCCCACATCTTAACTATGCTCTGATTAACTAGGACCAATGATTTTCCAATGTATAACAGGTTTTTACCTGATTTGGATTAGTAAATTCTGCATTCAGGAATTAAGTTTTAAGGCACTGAAGGCAGCCAACAAAATCAGCTGCCATAACTTGGTTTCTGAATCACAGAACGGTTTGAGTTGAAAGGAATCTTAAAGATCACCCAGTCCTAACGCCCCTGTCATGGGCAGGGACACCTCCCACCAGACCAGGTTGCCCAAAGCCCCATCCAACTTGGCCGTGAACACTTCCAGGGATGGGGCATCCACAGCTTCTCTAGGCAACCTCTTCTAGTGCCTGACCACATGCACAGCAAAGAACTTCTTCCTTGTATCTAGTCTAAATCTACCCTCTTTGAGTTTAAAAAAATTATCTATTGCTACGCTCCCTGATAAAGTCTCTCCCCATCTTTCCTGCAGGCTCATGTTAAGTACTTGCTCTATCAGGTTTTTGTTCATATTCTCAAACATTTGATCTACAGTGCAGAATTTACCTGGATAAGTCTCTCCGCAAAAGACTTTCCCTGAAAGGCAACCCAAAAACCTATGAACTGGGAAAATTTAATTCTCTTCAAACCTCTATGAATTGCAGGTAACTTATAGTAGTTTTACATCTAGTTGAACTGACTCAGCTGAACATTGATTTTACGATCCTCTGGTCTTCAAATGCTTTAAGTACCTGCTTGAACTCACCTATCAATGACAAATTCCTCTCCCATTTCATATGACTCTTCCTGTTTCCTTGCAACAAAGTTGCTTTGTCACTTGCAAGTTATAGAGTTACAGTGGGGCATCCCTATCCATCTATACAATATGTAGTTATTTCCGAGATTTGCATCATGATCTGAAAATCATTCTCAGCTCCAAGAGACTCTGAAATCCTTCTCTTAGAGCCCTCTGCTTAAGTCTCAGCTTCTACTTTAAATGTTTTATGAATTCCTTTCATCAAGCCTGTAATTGTTTCAGGTCTTGCTTTATTTTCTTTTGCTTCTCATGGAACAAGGAAATACTAACAGAAGTCAAATAATTAACAGCAGTTCAATATTTATCACCACAGAAAATGAATCCTAATTCCCTTCTGATCTCAGCAGTAAGTTCATTTTTAGAATTCCATAGACATCGTTTGGTATGCTTCTCTTCAAAGAATACCGTAATACAAGAACAGGTGAATCCCTTTTTTACTTGACAAGCTCAGGGTTTTTGGACCCCTCTGCATGAACATTTACCCTAGGCCAGCAGCCCAAACACTTTCTTAGCTGCAACTCTTACATAAGTGCTTTGTGCTGAATAACTATGGCTCTTATGACTAAATTTGGACTGTTGTCTATTCTGTACGTTTCCTGTTTCTTGCATCCTCTTTCCCCAGCAGCATACCGTTTATACAGTTCAGTGCTTAACCATGTCAGAAACCTCTCTCGCTAGCAGCTCTGTTCCTATCACTGTTCCTACCCTCAGTTTATTCCATAACTGAGGAGTCCTCTCATTTTTAAATGTGCTGTACCAAAATCAGGATGCTGGAATTATCATTCAAATGCTAAGGCACAAAAGAATGAGAATTTATATAGTAAGCGATTGACTAATTTTGAGACAAAATGATACAAGTCATAGTAAATATAAACACTACCAACAGCACTGAAAATAAGTACTTGAAACACTTCCTATTCCACTCCCATGATAACCACATCACCTCCACAACAAAGAAGCAACAAAACTACCTGTCCAACCTCCAAACACCTCACTCCTCCCCCCAACCCTAAAATACCCCATCCAACAACAAGCACCACCACCACCAAAAGAACAACCAACCAAAACCACCCAACATTTGCAAATAGAGAAGGATGCAAATGGTTCAGTAACTTTGAACCACTGTGGAGTAAGTTTCTTCTGTGATTCCCAGCTTATCAAGAACTTATTTTGAAGGCATACTTCCAGAGAATATCTTCAAACATGAAAATTCTCAGAAGTACCAGAGGGAGGAAAGCCAGAATGCAAATGAAGGGATATTCCCAGTAACAACTGGAAAGGTCAATTGACAACTAAGCCTGAATTAACATGATCATAGGCCTGACTTCTGATCTAAAGTAGTGGGGGAAAGCAGCCACATAGAAAGTGTTAGAAATGCTGTGATTATCTATATAAGTTAGAAGAGAACTACTACTGTACACAATCTGGTACCTCACTCCTGTAGAATATATGCTACTTAACACGGACCATAGATGAATTAATTTCTGCAATGTTTTGTGTGATGCATCATCCCCTATCAAAGCCTATTAAACCATATTTTTATGACAGACCACCACAATCCTATGTTAGCATTACAATAGCAAAGACTATAAGCACTAAACAGACCATAACCTCTTCATCCCAGAGGATGACCTGTTGAAGTCAGAATTAATAAATACAAATTATGAAATCAAGGGATAGAAATTCTTCAGACATGGTCTGCAGCAATTTACAATTGACACACCGTCTTCTCTAAGGAGAGAACTGGCTAAAGTATTAACTTGTACTTAGAATATTCTTTATACACCGATAGCTACAGGTGTATATGAAATTAGAGCTAAAAATCACTTATTTTCATATACTGCAATCTTTACCGATATCAAATAAATCTACATGAAAGCAGCATCTTTTCTACTTCCTTTTCCAATTATTTACAAGTTTAAGTAGATCCGACAATATTTAAAAAAAATCAATGCTTTACAAAGCTCTTTAACAGAGTAATTACTACTACAAGTATGACATTACCTGACCCAGAGCCTGAAGTTGTCATATCATAAATTAAATCCTTTAAAGTAGTTCCTTCTGATATAAAGGGACGATCTAATGAGGGATCTTCTTCACTTGGCACACGATGATGAATCACAGTACGGTTATGACAAAGGTATAGAATCAACATTAGTGAAATGCAGACAAAGCAGACAGGTCCGGCAATAACAGCTGCCAGTTCCACAGGTCCTAGATTAGAAGCTGGTTTTCCTGGAGTAGGACCTGATGGTAAAAATAAAAGGAAACGGTAAAACTTCCTCCCTTTTTGTAACACTATGAAATACATTAAATTTAGTTATTTTGTGATGTTCAATTTACTTCAACGCATTCATTAATAACTTTTGCACAGTAAATTTTTGAAGACTAAGTATTACAGTGAACAAAAGCAACTATATGCTTACTCAGAGTTTTTATTTGACTTGCATATAAGTCTTCAAAACTGGCTCTACTGTTCCTACACAAGATATTAATGTCTTATATCAAAGCTCTTGAAATTTTATTTGCAAAATCTAAGGTGTACTTTAGGCCTTCAAGTTCACCTGCCACTTCAAAATTTGTATGCCTGCAGAATTTGTGAAGTTTAAAAAAAACAACAAACCAACATGCCAAGAACTCTTACCTGGTGTTGGAATCGGAAGTTCTATTTTATTGCAGTGGTCTTTGTCACAGCAATGAGGCAAAGTAATAACTCCATCTCTGGAGGATGGTGCACAAACAAATGGCCTGTCTCGGGGAATCAGGTCAATTTCTGCTATACACATGCTATTGTGTATGACTTTGTCTGCAGTCCGTGTTACTGAGGTAAAACAAAGCCCGTCTGTCACACATGTAAAGTTGTCTTTTGTACATAGATGGCAATAACATTGTAATGCTGTATGGAGAAAAAAACATTAATGTTACTCTTGGCACACATTCTGGATTGTAAAAGAACTTGAATTACTGAAAAAATAAAAGTTTAAGAAACTGAGCCCTATATAAACTTTCTGGCTACATAAACACAGGACTGTAACACTAAACAACAACACTACAATGCTTTTTATTGTGACAACAGAATTAGGAGATCTGCATATTTAAGAAAGTAAAACAAAGTTGAAGTCATCTTCCTTATACAGTTGTGTATTAAAAGAGAAAGGCTACTATCTTAGATATTTCTGCAGGTAGAGAAGTTCTGTTACTGTCTTACATCCTAAAAAATTATATACGTTATAACACTACCCTCTAGAGCACTTACCATGCAGTTATCTTATTTTCAAAACCAGTACAAGTAATGTCATTTTAAAACCATTTTAACACCATTACTTATGGTTTTACAATTACAATTTTTGCTGAGGAAGGGGCATATGAAGGCTTAATCCTCATTTAAAACAAAACCAAAAAGAATCTGAACCCTAAATAGAGCCCAAACAACCTGAGAACATACCTCCTTCCACACAAGCAGAATAGAGTTTAGACTTATTTTGAAGATACAGGAAAACATTTCCTTACGGCACTCAGGTTCCTGATTTACTAAACCTATCAATTGAACTAGTAATTTGAGGGCAGGGGGAATATAGCAGACTAATCACATGTAAGATCGGGTTTCATTCTTTAAATTGCTGAATTTCCTGGAGAAGGAAATCTGTTATTACAAACATTTATTCTTCAAGTTAACTCCTGCAGGCCTTTATCTGACTTGCTTCATCCAAGACTTTTTTTCTATTTAAGTCATCTTCTTGACTCATCATAACTGCACATGCATCTGTATGCCTACAGTAAGAGAGATAATATTTTTTTATGTACATTAAGTCATGGTACAGAGAATAAGTTACCTGAACTGAAAAGTGACATTTAAGTAGACCTTGTTAAGCTTATTCATCTCCCTGATCACACAGAATTGCAAAGATACACAAATGTCACTCATACTAAATAAGGCATTTGGTAAGTGTCTTCCTTATTTTGTTCCCACTGTTCTTTTGCTACAGAGTTCTCAATGAGTGCAATTTTATAGAACAATTTATATTTTTGTCCCAGTTTGATGCAATTATCTTCTAGCCTCATATCAAGACAGCACACTGTTCACACTCGACTGAATGGTTTTCTCCACAAATACATCCCTACTTCCTTCTGAAGCTACACTCCCCCTCCCTTTATTTTAAAGTGGAAAATAATGCCTAATCAGCCAAACAGGCAAGCTTCTAGGAATACAGTTTTTTGCTGCTCTCTAGTGGACACACTCTTACAAAAAAAACATCCAAAAATGTCAGCCACCTTTCTACTTTTGCCATTTACAATTCTTAATGCCTTACAACTACAGTGTGTAATGGTAGAATGCCTGTAATTTTACTAACAGGAAAACCGAATCAGGCATCATTAACAACCACTAGCAGGAGGACAAGAGAGAGCCTTGCAATATTCTTGCCTATATCTCACTTCCCAGTTACCTATTCATAAAAGAACAAAGACTATGAATATATGAATATGTTATAGATGAGATTTAACACTAGCGGGATGAGAAGGAGAAGCCAATTACTAACATGCAATTAAATCATTTTGATAAGCAAGTGTTTTCACAACTTCAACCTCAAGGAAAAAAATAATCACACTGCTATTGTCTCGGAGAGAAGTTTTTGCTTCATCTCCATTTTTTCTTCAGGGAAGCATTATAATTAAGAACAGACACAGAACCCAGTCAGTTCTCCAAGCCCACTTAAATATTCATGTATTTTCAACTACAGTTGGTTGATAAGATCATGCTGTAAGATACAGCAGTCATTCTCTAATCTTCCAGAGCTAGTAATACCTTTCAGGTATAATGCATTCCAATAAATTTTGAACCCTCATCTCCGTGCTCCCTCTCTCCCCCCAGTAAAGTTTATAACACAAAAAACTCCTTCAAAACTACTAAACCTGAAGAGGAGGAAAAAGAAAAAAAAGTTTTAATTCAAGTTTTAGTCCATGTTTTAATTAGCACAGAACACTTCTTCTTTTAAAAAAATTACAACAGTGTGTGGATGCAACCACTGACATTAAGTGAGGGTATAACAAGCTGGCAACGTAAGTGAGATGCAGCTTGACAAGAAGCTGGTTCTCCAGAGCTCAGTTATAAACACTATATACAAAAAGCGAACAGAACAGGATTAAGTACAGCCTATTCACTTAATTTTTAAGAGTCTATGTTCTATCTACAGAAACGATATCTTAAATATATTTCTTGCATTCCCAAATTAACAAAAGTACAGAAAGACTTTTTTTTTTTTAAGTAACACAAAAACCTATGAATTACTATATACTATTTGTTCACATCCTGCAACACTATTTCATCCAGACAGTTTAGTATAGAACACCACCTTTGATGAAAGAATTTTTGGCTGTAAATCATATGTTGAAAAGCATCTTTCAAGGGATGCTAACAAAGGGTATTGAAGCAGTTAGAACACCCTGGGGGGTGTTTCTCAAAAGCAAAACCACATCTCAATATAAATATAATTTTCTATTTTTAATTATTTTATCAAAATCTTTGTTTTAAACATTTTAAAATAAGTCAAATCAAAAGTCAAGTGATTTCAGGCCCCAAAAGCAGTATTATGCTGAACAAGAAGCTCCAGGTCCTTCTCTTGTGATATACATTAAAACTCTTCTTCCATGGGAAATGCACGTGACAGCTGGGGGGAAGGTACCACCAGAGGAACAGTCAGGACTTTGGTTCCACAAGACATAATGCTTAAGGTGAGAAAGGAGCAAGGCTGTGATATACAAAAGAGACAGTGAGAGATCCTGGGGAGATGACCAACAGGGCTGTAGTGTTTACTGTCACTTTCTTCCTTGTCCAATAATTTTTTTTTTCACAAGCAAAAAGGTAATACATAGAGGTACTGTCAGCTTCCTACATTATTTGTACATTCCCCTCAAACAACACACCTGACTCACCTCTGAACTCTTCTAGCTCAAGATGCAAAAGCGTTTAGGTACGGTATTCCAGATACTCTATGACATTTTTAACCGTGATATTTCAGGACATTCACTAAGTCATTCTTTGCACAAAGGCACTAATTCAGTTTAAGTATTGTAAGGTAACAGTTTCCAGGACAGCATTCACATACATTTCATCCTTTTTTGTTGAGCACAACTTTAAAGGAAAACAGCAATTTTAGCAACCAAAACGATACACTCAAGACAGCAGACAAAATACTTTGAGGCCCTATCTATATCTTGCAGGTAATGATAAAGCCTTGTGAAAAATCTCAGCTTCCAAGAAGCCATGTTATGTCCTCTGTAGTGCAGGTGGCAAATGGTGCTACATATTTTTTGCAACTCATCCATAAAGCTACTCATAGGTGTGTTCTTGTCTCTTACAGCAAAATACATCAAAATTGGTTTGGGTAACTTTCACAGAAAAGTATGCTTAAAAAAAAAAAGAAAATTAGAATTAAAAACCTTGGTCTTTATCTTTGTTTTAGCTTTGCTACCTTTATAAAAAAAAGAACTCTTTAGTTTATATGTTTAAATATACTTCAGCATACAAAACAGATTTCTACCCTTATTTGTGATAAGGACTAGTTGTGTGAATGCAATTGTTTCCAAGAGGTAATGCCCCTGAATTCCTGAAAGATTAAAGACTATTCATGGCTTACACAGTTATGAAATAAAAAAATAAATAAATCACAACTGCTTTCAAATTAAGGCTAGTAGTAGGGCTTAAAAAGCAGAGCTTGACAGGAAGTCAACTAGCCGCTGTGATTCACGACATGTCTGATTTTCATATAAACCCTATCATAAGAGGATTCATTCACACATTAAACTAGCATACTGCTTCTGATGCTGTTGTTTTACAATCAGAAAATGCCTAACTTTTGCAAAGAACACTAAGTAACTGTAGACAAATCATATGTCATGCTTCTTTGTCAACTTACACCACAGTATTTAGACAATTTAATCCCTTTACCAGTAAGGGAGGACTTGTCTACGAGCTACGGATCAATAGCCCTAGATCCCCGCCTGTTACTCTGGACAAGGTAGACTTCTTTCCCCTCCTGCCCCACTTAAAACAAACAAAACAAAGAAACACACACAAAAAAGAACACTTCTATTTCCAACCTTAAGCTTTTGCATAGAAATCTGTTACCTTGTTTTCACATAAAGCTTTCAGACCTTTCTTTCCTGAAAGAGATTAAATGAGAATTCTTGACTGACTAGAAGCATTAAAAGGGAAAAGAAAGCTTCAAAGCTGAAATCAAGTTAAAGTTTCCCTCAACATCTAGATTGGATATAGTACATAAGAAAGCTTCAAATTATTAAAGCCTGCTACACCTTTTCAAGAATGCAAGAAAAAACAACTTAGGCTTACTTCACTGTTTCCACAACAAAAGATTCTCCATCTTCTTCAGTAAGAATACTGACAAGCAATAGAGCATTTTAGTTTAGCTACTTGTTGTTTTGCTTTAAGCAGTACTTTCTTTGCAGTGTAAGTACCACCTTAAAGTGAATTGTAAACAGCATGGTGAAACCCCAGATGTCTTATAGCTGGAATAAGTTGTGGTGCTTCTCCGTTTCCTCTTTAAAACCCAAAGCAATATACGACCCACCTGCAGAATAATTTAGGAACCGGAATTCATTATAAGACACATTTTGTATATGTTATTAACCTCTCAATACAGATGAAGCTGGAACCTAAAGCAATTAGAACCAGGCATCTATAACATTTGTATAACAAACACATTAGGACATGTACAGAACTGCTATCCAAAGAACAAAACATTTTTCCCACTTCCTTTTTTTATAAAAGAAAGTTTACTTCTTTCATTTCTGAATGCCATTAAAAACTCCCGTTTCACGCATTAGCTCTGCCACAGCACAGCTCTGCTACCATCCTTCTCTTACAAGACACCGTTAAGTACAGAGAGGCCAAAAGAACAAAGCCATTTCACTGTACAACATTCACTAAAGACTTCACCTCCTCACGGTTTGGTCCTCGCAAAGCAAACATAGCCGTCTGACTGTAACTGGAAGATCGCCTACCTAAATCGTCACAACTTTTCCGAAGACACTGTAAACACGCTACAACGTGGCGCGTAACCGACTTAAAGCGCCCGACATGGCAGTCAGGGGATCTTTTACCTTCACCCCGTGGAGCACTCAACACGTAACCACACAACCTCATGCCTCCTCTCTCTCCCTCCCCCGTCGTACTGTCTGTAAGCGCCCTTTAACACGCTCAGAGGAGACCGCAAGACATAGCGGGATTTCCCTAGCCCGATGACGAACCCAGCACGTCTAGGGAGCAGACACAAGTTTCCCAAAGAAAAAGGGAGGCTCGTTCCTACAGGCTGCTTCGCTCCAACCACCCAGGCGCCAGACAACAGCGACCCGGGCGAGGAGCAGCGCTCTGCCACCCACAGCCACGTTACCTCCGTGTACCTGCCTGACGGGGGCGGGCGTACAATCAAGTCACCCTCCGCAGACACCGCTGGAGAGGGTTAACGCGCGCCCCGGCGGGGTGGCCGGGGGCTACCGAGGGAGACCCGCTGCGGGTACCTCGTCCACCTCTCACCACACCCTCCGCGCGAGCCGCCGCCGCCGCCGCCCCTCGTCGCCTGGCAGCATCACGTCTGCCCTGCAGCCGCGGCCCCTCCCTCGGGGCAGCCGCTGCGCTCGGCCAACAAAGGGACGAGCCGTCCCCAGGCTCTGCCAGGCTCGGACACCAGGGGGGTGAGGGGGTGGCGACTCCGCCCCAGCCAGCCCCTCCGCCATGTTGTTGAAAGGAACCGCCGCGGACCTGCAGCCCGCCGCCGCTCTCCTACCCCCCCGCCCCCCCCACCGCACCACGCACTACCCCGCTCGCTCCCGCTCCCCCCCCCTTCCCCTCAGACACTCACCGGCCGCCCCGGGGAAGAGCAGCACAGCCGCCGCCAGGCACAGCGGGGCCCAGCTCCGCCGGGTGGCCGTTACCGCCATGGTCCGGTCTCGAACCCGCAAAGCCAGCGCGCGCGCGCACCCGCACGCCGCCGGAGTTCCGCCTCGCGACCCTCTCCCCGCCCCTCCCCGCCCCGCCCCTCGGCTCGCTCCTGCCGCGGCTGCGACGGGCGCGGAGGCGCCGCCTGATTGGCCGCTCCCCCCCCGTCCCGTCCCGTCCCGTCCCGTCCCACCCCCGCGGCAGCTGCCGGGAGCCCCAGCGACGGGGCTCCGGACAGCGCGGCCGAGGGGCGGGGTGGGCCCGGCGGGGCGGTGGCGGTGCGCGCTGGCTGGCTGCGGCTCGCCGCTGGGGCGGCGGGGCCGAGCATCCGCTTTCGTCCGTCCGCCGGAGAGGGCTTCCGGCAGGAACCGAGCTGCCCCCCCCCCCCCCCCCCCCATTGCAGCGAGGCTCCGTGAGGCGCTGGGTAGCGGCGGGGAGCGGTCCCCGTGCGCGCAGAGCCCCGGGCAGCCTCCTGCCTCAGGCACCGTGGTATATCTGTGAAAAGGAGCACCCAGGAATGTGGCTGGGGCGCTGTCACGGCTCTCGCTAGGAGCAGGGATTGTCCTGGCGAGTGCTCCGCGCCTTGACCGGCTAGCTGAAGGGTGAAGAGCGGCTCCATCGAAGAGAGATGCGGGCAGGAGCTGGACACCTCTCAGGCTGTCTTGAGAGAGGAGAAGAAGCCCCAGTAGCTGAGGAATTCCTCTTTGGAAACTGTGTGGGTGGGACATGAAGTAGGAGAAGCAAGCAGAGCCCTTCCGTGTTCTCACTGTGATGCTTTTCTCTCACGCGTTGTTCGGCTGGGTGTAGATGTAACGCACGAACACTGACAGCTTACTCACTACTCACAGACCAGCTGGCATACATATGAGAAAGCTCAGCCTTCGTGATGCTAGTCCTGCAGCCTGCCTGCAATTCAGGAGCAAAGGATTTGTCTTCCTGTAGCATGAAAGGTCATAGCATAGAGCCTACATGCATTAGTACTGTATGAGAACAGAACATTGCTAGACCCTGTTTGCTGCTCCTGTGTTATTTCACAGATTCATTAAAGCAGGTTATTATACAAGGATTATCTGCAGTTTAAACATGGGTTTGTTTCATACCTCTACTAGAACATGGTGGCATTTAGACACATTGCGTAAAATTTGCAGGACCCAGAGGGACAGAGAATGGAATATTTGATCTCTACTTAGTGGTAGTCTTATTTCTTGCAAGAATTATAGACAGTTTTTGAATGGTCTTTTACTTCCACCTTCCAGAAGGAAATCAAATACTTGAGAATGTATGGAAGGCTCAAACAGAACTCTGTAATGCAAGAAAAGCACATGCTAAGGAGCTACATAAAGCATGAAAATATAACCAGTTTTGAAAAGGGACAAGTGATGACAGGAAATTATACGAAACAAATTGTTCTATGGATTAGCTTTTAACTAAGATCAAATATACAAATATCCTTATAAGTAGATTTACTTAAGCAAATGGGCACTAATAAAAATCTTTCAGTTTTTGAAGTAAAAGTGTATGGAAATGTGGTACTAACAGTGACTGCTATGTGGTCTAACAGCTGTGGTTACACCACTATGTGGTCTAACAGAAATGTGGCACTAACAGCTCTATCAGTCTTCTAGGGTAAGAGGTACTGTATCAGGCTAACAAAAATTTTTAGTTAATCTGTGTTTCAACAAGAAAATATGCATGGTTAGTGCTAGCGCAAGAGGAAATAAAGATGTTGCAAAACTTCATTTGCAGTTTTTAAAGTATTCATACAACTAGCTGAATTTTATGTTTTTTAAACTATTTGGTGCATTGTGATATTTACAAATTATGGTCAGTAAGAGGAAAAATACTGAATGTGTAATATTTTCCAAGTCAACAGAATAAGCTGTTTTTCATCAAAAAAAGCCAAAAAAGCCCCCAACACAACAAAAAACCAGATCCCTGATTTTCTCAAGCAACCTTTATAACCTTTATAGATATTGCCAGTTTTACCTCATCAGTCCCTCCAAAACTAAATACGGGGAGTTCTTAGGTAAACAAACCCAGTTCATTATCCCCATTATCAGGAGGTCAGTTAAAGGGTGTCATATGTCTTGAAATTTTCCTTTTAATTCACTATCTGTGAAACATGACAGATCCGTATCTCAGAATTACGAATCAGGCAGCACTGCTTCATACTGCTTCAGTATACAGTTGCTTGGTCCCTACAGCTTACACTAGTTATCCTACAGCTAGTAGGTTTACAAGTATATTGCAATGTTGTAAGTTCTTAGTTTGCACTTAAGCAGATTGCAGTGACGGCAGTTTTAATGGTGCTGCTATTAAACCCCTTGAACTTTGTTTCCTACACATACAATGTCCAGCTTAATTTGAAATCAGGTATGGGTGTATTCACAGAGGGCAGTGTTGACTGTAAGTCTCATAGAATCATTAAGGCTGGAAAAGACCTCCAAGATCATCTGGCCCAACCATCACCCTACTACCAATATCACCCGCTAAACCATGTCCCTATGCACCAGGTCGAGCCTTTCCTTGAACATCGCCAGAGACGGGGACTACACCAACCCCCTGGGCAACGTTTCAATGCCTGACTACTCTTTATGAGAAGAAATGTCTCCTAATTTCCAATCTAAACTTCCCCTGGCACAACTTGAGTTCCCTCTAGTCCTATCACTAGTTATCTGTGAGAAAAGGCTGACTCCCAGCTCCTCACACCTTCTTTTCAGGTATTTGTAGAGAGCAATAAGGTCTCCCCTGAGCCTCCTCTTCTCCAGACTAAACAAACCCAGTTTCCTCAGCCACTCCTCATAAGACTTGTGTTCTAGGCCCTTCACCAGCTTTGTCGTCCTTCTCTGGGCATGTTCCAGGGCCTCAATATCCTTTCTTGTAGTGAGGGGCCCAAAACTGAACACAGGACTTGAGGTGCGGCCTCACCAGAGCAGAGTACAGGAGGATAACCACCTCCCTGGTCCTGCTGGCTACACTATTCCTGAGACAAGCCAGGATGCAATGCAAGGCAGCGTGACTTTGTGAAGAGAAGAAACCCACTTGGGTCAGGCAAAATGCAGAGGTTTCTGCAGCCAGTCTTCCGCCAGCTGACAGGAAGCTGGCTTGGAGCCCTTGGGCCAGGATCCGGATGAGGGCCCCTCTGCGGGGGCATCTCATCGGGGACAGGACACCAAGGGGCCGCCTGATGTGTTCAGGCCCAGCATCACGGGGACCGGGCCCAGCACTGCAGGGGCCAGCACCGCCACCAGGCCCACCGCTGTGGCTAAGCCACAGCCCGCAGCGGCCCGTCCCCCCGCCCTGGGGCCGCACTCACAAAAGAGTGGTCTAATTTATGCTAAAAGCAGTGAGGAAATATGTAGTCTGAGGCATGTTACTAAACACAGAAGTGACTAAGAAGACTGGTTAGACTGGGGGTGGGTAGCCAGAAGTAAAGAGGCTGACATCAATGAGGTCTGGAAATGACTTTGGACTGTATGTCATGATCTATCCAAAGGCTTTATGTTGCTGTAGCAACCCTGAAATTATATGATTATCTCACCAATGACTCTACAGTGAAGGATAGATACATTATAGTAGCTTGCCTTTAATTAAGAAAGCATAGTTTGTTTTTTTTTTTGGTAAAAGCACAGCTTTTACCTGCTTGAGCTCTACTTCTTGTACCGAGTTGATAGTAATAATAAGGTAATAATGTATATCATTTTTCCTACAGCACATCCCATCTTGCTACTTACTCACCATCCACTCTCATTCTTCAGAGCTCATGACTGCTTGTGACCTGGAGTGATGGTGTCCTTCATATCTTTTCTCTGGCAGTGACAACCTCAATTGGCAAGATCCTCAGGTAATGCTCACAACAAATATCCTTGAAAGTACGTGGCTTTTGCACCACATAATTAAATAAATAATCTCAAGCCAGGGAGAAAAAAGGTCTTTTTGATGAGAAGTCCTCATAGAGTACTGCTGGTATTCATTTCTTGTAATTCTTTATTTTTGCTGGTATTTAACCTCAAAGGAATATTGTCTAAAAACTTTACAGAATTTCTTAGTGCATAAGGATAACAGTTGACTCACACCTCTAATTTTGTCTACTAATAAAGCTCTAAATTTTTCTTGAAGTCATGATCCATTTCTGCTTTCACTTTAAAAATTCAGCACTGCAACAGCACAGCACAGTCACAGAGTAGTAAGCATCATAAAGGTCACCTGGCACTCAGTTATTTGTTTGCTTACATCTGGTAAAATATTTCTGATATATTTGAAGGGAAACGGCTTTTTCATATATCTTTAAAAGTAGGAGCTGAGAGATATGAGATTCCAGTCTTACCCTCTGATGCTTGTTTCTGTTGATATTTCTGTACAGTTCACAGATCCCTTCTGGTATTCCACAGGATTGTGAAATTGTGTTATGCCACTTTAAGCATGGCTGTGAGTAGAACCCTGAGTCTGGGTGCTTACTACTGAACTAGTGATGCCAAATCAATGTACTCAGCAGTCCTTGCTGTAAAGAACTCTTTTTGCTACTAGCGTAGATGCCAGAATCTGGACATCAAACAGTCTCCATTCACAAATAATTCTGCATTCCTCCAGCAAAATTAACAGTGCGCTATTTTGGCGACATAGTATACAGATCGCCAGCCTTTTTCATCCCAGTTACTTCCACTCATCTCTGAATAGGTTAGGTTCAAATGTCTGTGATTACAAGAAGGAAAATGTAAATAAATGATCAATCCCATTCCAGTATGCACAATTCCCCAGTACAGTTGTGAGGAACCCAATTCTGCCAAATGGGAGCTCTGTATAAGACTGGTGTCTTGGCTTATTAACACTGAAAGGAAAGGCAAGTGATGTGAGCAGAAAATAACAAAGAGTATAAAAAAAAAACACTGTATGTCCTGAAGCAGAAAATAGATTTGTTGTGAACGTTAATGGGCAAATGTGTATTCTATTACCATAAACATGAGACCATGAGACCTCTTTGGCCACACCATGCCTTAGCCACTGTAGCATTTGTAACACAGGAAGCTAGGGTTCTCTGGGCAGTCTTAGCCTTAATAAATAATCTCAGTTTGTGCTCTGGACATTGCTTTCCTGTTTACAAAATAAGGAAGAAGAAGAGTTGCAAAAATAAAACCATAAACCACTTTGGTCTTAAGTGCAGTGTACATTTGAACATTGCTACCAAAACCTTTAGAGGCATATTTTAATCTCCGCAGATTTCTGTCCTGGTCTGTGCTATTACAGCTTTGTCCTATGCGTACAAAGTCTGCACAAGTCTGTCTGCTCTTGTATTTTTCTTGTATTCTGTATTTTACTTGGGGCTAAAACAGATTTAGTCTTCTCTTGCACATGAACTAGGACTAACTGTTCCAGAGGGTTGTGATTTTTTATACCAATAAGTTGCTGCTCTACTTCTTATCTTTACCTCCCTTTGATTAAAATAGGTTTCAGTAGTTCAGAAGTAACTTACCATTTCATACTTAGGCAGCTCAAGTCTTATCAATGTAGTACTTTTTTTTTTTTTTTTTTTTTTTTTACTGTTGGGTGCTTACAGCTGCACACTGTACAGAGATATCAACCTAAAAATAAACTGAACAGAAAGTTGTGGTCAGGGCACCAAGGATTGCCTAGACTTTTTCACTTTCTTCACATAGTTTAGTTGCTATGTAGAACCAAAGCTTTTATGCAAAAGTATACCTTAGAGCTGGTACCTTTTGGCTCACTTTTCTAGTGGCTAATATGGGAAATGTACTTTCAATGCCCAAGGGATTTGTGCTTACAGACCTTACTTGCAAGACTATGGATGTTTGGCTTGATACTTTCAGTCCTTCCTGTTGGAGCTATTTCCATGTCTTCGGATTCTTCCTGCCACAGAAAGGGATTTTTGCTCTTTAAATGCCCAAAGTGTCAATGGAAGCATAGTTGCCTATGGATATTTACCAGTGGCTGAGGGGGCATTAGAGGATCATTAAGTTTGTATGTGGATACATTAAGTCCTTTTCATCACTGTGTTTAACCTCTGTTAGATTTAAATGGGTTGCGTTTTGCAAACATCTCATCTGAGTTCACTGTCCCTTCTGTAGCTCCAACCTGTAGACTAGCCTGTTTACTGCCTACTGAGTTTCTGTAATGGATCCTACATAGGATTTTCTTCTAACTTCTCATTTACAGAGTTCACTACAACTTCAGTGCTTTGTTCTTCCTCCTCCAATATTTTTGACTCGCCTTACCCTTCTTCCTTCCCACCTTATGTCCTAGTGATTGTACCTGTAAGAGATGATACAGCTCTAAGTGACTATTTTGATCCGCTCTCTAGGCTACTCACCAGTATTCCCTACCTTTTCTCATGGTGGTGAGCAATCAGTTTTTTGTAAGAGAGATCCCGTGACTCAGTGCCTTTGACAGAATGAATAGCTTATCTGTTGTTATGTGACACTCAATTGAGAGCAGGAGTTTGAAATGCTGATATGTACCTAAGCCTTGACGTGTCTTCTGTTATATCATCAATAGTTAGGTTGACTTCACTTCCCCCCCCCCCCCCCCCAGGAAAAAACATGGACATTAGAAAGTAACTGAGTTTGGTGCAACTAATTTCTTTAGCTTTTCTCCCCCAAGCTTTTCTTTGTAAGAGCAGAAGCCTTTTTGTAGGAGACATATTTTGAGAGGCCTCATCTACGAATCCATTCACTTGTCACTTTGGTGACAATTACCTCTGTACATCATCCAGGTACTTTCCTGCCCAAATGGAAAAGTATCATGGCACATGCAGAGATACCTGCTTCTTGCCTTCCAAGGCAACCTGTTGACAGATGGACCACAGGGACTTCACAAGCCCTAGGAACTCATGAGGGTTCACAGCTCATGGGGTAATACCTTCTTGGAAGGAAATAACAATTTTAAAATAATATGATCAACAAGTTGGAAATTACTGCTAAGTTTTGATGGAGTTGATGAACAATTACCAATTCATCTGTAACAAAAAATCTAATATGGCTTTTGGTAATTGCAAAAGGGGCTTGGCTGTGGTCAGCATCACAATGAGAACTTAAAAAACTCATGAGTTCACACACACCACTCATCCTACCCTAATATGGTATAGGATCAAGGGATGCAGTCTCATATTTCAAGGTATCAGGAAGGTTTTTGATGGGCTGGTTGGAAGGGTGGTGGGATGATTCTGGGAACTCTAGAATCATAAAATGTCATGCAGAAGAGCTGCTGACTGTAGAATCTGAAGCTGTTACACTGTACACTGAGGTGGTTTTACCCTGCTGTGCAGCTGAACTCCACCACAACTGCTGTCCCACTCCCTCTCCTCAAAGAAAAAGGGAGAAAATACGATGGAAAGGGCTTAAGGGTTGCCATGGGCAAAACAGACTCAACATTGGGAGTATATAATATATAAGAATATAATTTGTTACCTGTTGCTAATAAGCTAGAGCAGTGAGAAACTAAAAACAAACTAAAAACACCT
Source organism: Anser brachyrhynchus (assembly GCF_964034855.1). NCBI lineage: Eukaryota > Metazoa > Chordata > Aves > Anseriformes > Anatidae > Anser > Anser brachyrhynchus. The sequence continues at coordinate 48,275,042 of NC_137695.1, read as the reverse complement.
TTCCCCCATCCACCCTCATCTACGTCCTATCCCTGAGTGGCACAGGGGAATGGGGAATGGGGGCTGTGGTCAGTCCGTAACACTTTGCCTCCGCCGCTCCCTCACGGTCACTCCCTGCCCCTGCTCCCCGTGGGGTCCCTCCCACGGGATGCCGTCCTGCCCGAACTGAGCCTGCGGGGGCTGCCCACAGGCAGCAGCTCTTCAGGAACTGCTCCCACACGGCTCCGTACCACGGGGTCCATCCCCCAGGAGCAAACTGCTCCAGCACGGGTCCCCCACGGGCGGCAGCTCCCCCCAGACCCCCTGCTCCTGCGTGGGCTCCTCTCCACGGGCTGCAGCTCCGGCCCGGGGCCTGCTCCTGCGGGGGCTCTCCATGGGCCGCAGCCTCCTCCAGGCCACATCCACCTGCTCCACCGGGGGCTCCTCCACGGGCTGCAGCGTGGAGATCTGCTCCGTGTGGGACCCATGGGCTGCAGGGGGACAGCCTGCTCCACCGGGGGCCTCTCCCTGCACAGGCCGCAGGGGAACTGCTGCTGTGTGCCTGGAGCACCTCCTGCCCTCCTGCTGCACTGACCTGGGGGACGCAGGGCTGCTTCTCACTCCTCTCTATCCCAGCAACAGCAGTTGCACAGCAGTTTTTTTCCTTTCTTAAATCCCAGAGGCATGACCAATGTCGCTTATTGGCTCAGCTCTGGCCAGCAGCGGGTCCCTTTGGAGCAGGCTGAAACTGGCTTTGATCTGCCATGGGGCAGCTTTGGACTCTTCTCACAGAGGCCATTCTTGAACCTCCCTGCTACCAGGCCCTTGCCATGTAAACCCAATACATACACACATGAACATGATAACTGATCCATCAGGTCCTGGAGTAAAGGACACAGGCAAATGTCTTATGTAGCCCTGTTTGCTAATGTAAAACTTCATGGTACTAGTCATCAGGTACAGAAGGATCATGCCAGTGCCCTTTTTTTCTCACAGATCTGAAACTTTACAGCTATGTGAACAGCTGCTCCATGCCCAAGCCAAGGTGCCTATCACTGCTGAATGAGGTGAGGATAACAGGATGGCACCATGTATCTGTAAATAGCATGAGAGCACTTGTGTAAGGCAGCGATGGCTTTAAGAGGGTTCTCCTTTGTTTCTTGAATGAATGCAGCCTGAACATATAAGATTACATGAATGGATATTTGCAGGAGGGTTGTATAGTCAAACTGGCAAAACCATGAAGACATATTGCTGTGTCAGACAAACATGCCCTGCCTCACTACGGGCTTTCCGCTGAGTGAGGACTCCAGTTAGCCCTGAAACAAGGCACAGTGGTTAAATACCGGTTAGTACAATTAAACCTTTGTGTTCCCAAATAGAGTGGCTCCTTCAATATACCCATGGAAGCAGTCATGGCACATGTTGTCCCCCAAAAACATGCCTCAAGCCAGGGGCTGGAAAGGTGACAAACCAGAACTGTGCCAGCGAATAATTCAGCAATCAGTCATACTGTTTGTGCTAATGCCTGTACTTTGGCTCTGATAATTCTCTACTGTAAATGTAGCCTCAGAGATGGAACTAGCCTCTGTTGAGAACTTGGTACCTGCAAAATTAAAATATGTAACTGTAGCAGAGCTAAACATCAATTAACAGTTTTTCAGAGATTAACCCCAGCCTATCCTTTAACTGAGTGGGGAGTAGTTTTTGCAGTAGCAAACTATTACTGTAGCTAGGAGCTTGGTGGAGCTAAAGAAGGCCAAACAAAAGGACTGTGCGGTAGTAGTGGTACTGACCAGTGGAGAAACACAGCTGTCCACTGCTGCTGTTCATACAAACATATTTGTCTTGAAGTGCAGCATACAAAAATGCCTTTCCTATGCTATGATCACCATCCTGGCTGGAACTGAATTTGCTGGTGATCTCATGCGCCTCTTGTAAGGTCAGACAGGGCTAACAACCTCTTTTCTACTGAACCATCACTAGTATCCCTGAGACCAGTTTAGGATAGCAGGTTGTAATGTTACTCCTGATCAACACCAGGGCATGATGCTGAACTTCACACTTAAATATTCCCACAGCTTGTGCTGTCTATTATGTGCACTGAGCTTGAAAGAAATATGGTGTAGTACTTTGCAAGAGCATGCAGGAGGGTTAACAACTTTGTAAGGGAAGGAGTTATTGTTTCTTGTTTATTCCAAGGTGAAGAAGAACTTTGCACTTTTGGAGAAGTGCAAACCCAACTGTGGATTCCTCTTGATTTAAATCAAACTTTTATTGTGATAGCTTTAACCTACAATTTGTATAAAGGCAAATGTATAGAAATTCTCATTCCAATAGTTGAAATGTATCTGCTGTGTTTGATTCATCAACTGGCCCTGGAATTCTCATGGTTTATAGTATTTTCACCTCCTGTGTATTTGCAGTATATTAACTTATATTTTAAAGTGCACAAAAGCTTCAAGATAAATGGATGCTTTCAACCAAAGCTTACCTCTTAAGGATGGAAGAATCTTGTTGGACTGATAGTCTGATTTCATTCATTCAGACTGCTACATCCGTTTCTAGTATAGTTATTCTTTTCAACTGTGCTCCGGTGTTACTCTTTGTGATTGATTCATTTGCTTTAAATGCAGTTACTTACTGGAATTAACAAATCTTCTTCCTGAAGTGCACCTGATTTTTGTGTTGAACTTCAAAAGTATTCAGCTTTGATAGGGAGAGCTAATTTATTTTTAAGTACTGGGCCAAATTTGTCTCTGTCATATCCTTGATAAACATGTGTTTCTCTGCAGTTATACCAGGGAATATAAAGAGCATCTTCGGCTCTGGTTACAATGACAGAAAATTTTATTATTTGTTTTTTTTCAAGGGAAACCTCAGTTTTCTAACAGATCTCTTCTGTTGGTCTCAGCTCAGCTAGCTCCCTGGCAGGTGTATGAGCACAGTGAATGTACTCAGCACTGGAACAGCCAAATGATGCATTGTTTATGCTCTGTATTAAGATGAAGGATGTACAATAAATTCCTGTAGCGTGTGAATTAATGTTAGAGTTGGGAAGCAAATGTTAAGATTTCTCTAATGTATCACTGATCATGTTTAACTGTTTCAGTTTCCTCCTAAGCTCTAACAGCTATCCAGGATACAAAGAGAAGTTAGTCCTGTGCAATGATCAGCACAAACGGAATTCTACACGCATTTCTGCTGGGCCTGACTTAATGCTCATTCACTATCTCCTAAAAACTGTATGTTTTTCTGCCTTCTCCCCTCCCCCTTTGAGCACTTGTTTTTGATCCCATCTCTTATCCCCAACTTGTCATTGCAGTTTTAGCCAAGGAAATACCCAGCTCCCTGTGACTGATGGCTCTAGCTCTGGAGTGGAAGAGTAAGAATTGACTGTAATTACTGGCTGCAAGCATAAACCGAGGTTTAAATCTAGGTGGCTCCTGCTGGACGTACATAAAAAAACAATTTATTTTCCCCCTTGAAGCTTCTGTGACTCAGAGTGAAACCCCACCATACATACACAGCTCTTCCAGCTGTGCAAATTAAAGGAATACAGCATTTCACAAGTGCTCAACATTTTAGGGAAATGGATATACTAAAAATGAGTGCAGTGAATTGTTATGCATACATTTAAAATGTAATATAGAGGCTGTTTTTGCCTCATTAATGAGTCATGGCTTTTCCAAGAAAAAAAGAAGATACAATCCAGCTGACCCTGGGAAATATGCTTTTATAATAATTGAAAGAATAAAGCTGGATTTCACATTATTATGTAATAATTAAATCAGTTTAGTATAATAAATGTGATTTGGCTTGCTCTTGTCTTTTGAAAGTAGTTATCTAGTAATTTATTAATTTGCTGACAAATAAGAGTATTATGTACTTAAAACACAGACTTTAGATTAGATTTTTAAAAATGATAACATGGGTCTTGAATTCCATAGTTACCACCAGAAAAAATACAACAAAATACCTTTTTTAAAGTATGCAGTAGACAAATATGTAGGCAAAAGACTTAAGATATTATGGTGATACTGTTTGCCAAGAACATTAGCATTTACAGGTCATTTCCATCATTGCTGCTGTGATTATATATTAACAATTCCTTCATTATGTGAATGCCAGAAGGGTAAATTCACAAAAAAGGAAAATCACTTTTACATGTAACTTAGTGAGATAACAATATCTAGAACCTATTGTAAAGAAACGATGACAGATATTTTTCATTCAGCAATGCTTGCCACAACAGGAAATGACTTCCTCTAACATGCAATAAAATAAATAACGGTCAGATGGCTTGTTTGTCTGCATATACTTTGCAAAGTTCTGCCAGTTAAAACAGGATGTTTTCTATTAATGTTGTTCCAGATTTCCTGATAATGATAGCACCAAAATAAGGAGAAGATTTTGTCTATGTGAGATTCAGTTCTCCTGCATAAAGCCCTATGCCTAGAATCTGCAAATAGTGGAAGTAAGAAGTCAGGTTGCTAAATTCATGTATAAGAACAAGGGTGAAATCTGTAAAAGCTTATGGGAGGTAATTACTTAGCTTCCTCAGAGACTGAAAGGTGAGCACCTTCGTTCTTAAAAATTTTTGACAATTCCATCCCTGCAAGTTTTAACAGCATTCCCTTATTTACTCGGGGACAGCATGTATATAGACATATATTTAAATAGTGCCTTGAGTGTTCAAAACCTATGCAAGTGAAAAGAACATGCATCTTCTCAACTATGAAGAAGCATCAGCCTTGCTGAGCCGTACTGCTTCTAAGATAAGCTACTGAATCTTTCCTGTAGACCACACTAGACTTTCACTGATCTTCAGACAGAAAGAAGAGGGGCTGTGAGTTAAGTGTTGGCAGACCTTGAACCATGTGGGGTTCAAGTGGAAAGAAGGGTTTAAGTCAGCTTCATGTGACATGGGATATTTCACCCAACTGGAATATGGTTTATGTTGAGGTACGTTTTCCTTGGCTATTTTTTCCTGAAAGGTGCAATTGCAAAAAATAAAATATTTACATCAGTACAAATAAAACTTCAGTGTCAGCTTTTTCTGTCATAAGATAGAATACTATGTGCAACAGGTGAATTATTTTCCTTGGGGATCAGATACAAAACTGTTTTCAATACAGAGAACAATAAACTGATTGCTACAGCTATATGCTTTCTGATCGAGAAGTTTTCCCTTCTTCAGTGGTGATGCTTGTCCCATAGCTGCCAAATCACTTGTGTGCCAGGCTTCACAGTAGTTGCTAACCATTCGGATCCCATTTGCAGTTGAACCATGCCATATTACTTTTTGAGGCCTGAAAAGTAATGCTAACAGGTTATTTGCTGAAAGAGTCTATTTTGTTTCATTCACCCGCATGCCTATATGGTGACTTTGTTCTGTTCATACCATATGACCATTTTTTGTTGCTCTCCTGCTTTGAAGCAAACAGCATGTGGGAAAAGATGAAGATAGAAAGCAGAGGAAGAAAAGGAAAACACAGCCTGATATCTCAGTTGAAGGCTATCTGAAATGGAAAAGAAGAGAGCATAAGAAAATAGAGATTTTTTTTATCATATTTCTAATAGCCCAAGGTATTGCCACTTTTACTATCTGGCAAAAATAAATGTCATGTTAAACTTTAAAATGACAATGTAAACTCACCAGGATGGGTCTGTCATGACATTTCTCCCATCAAAGGAGTATATTGGAACATTAATGTTGAATTCTCCACCATTGCCTTTAAATATAGATTCCCAGTTGTGGAAAAGCATTTCTCCCTGTTAAAATTTCAAAGCCATTTTTACAAACAAAATAATATGTCATACCTGACTTTTATAGACTTCTCAGTAAATCTAAAATCTTATCTTCATTTAAGAAAACTTGTGATTCCAGCTTTCACATCTTAGATTCTGCACAATGCTCCTGAATGAATCCAGCTATCATCTCTCTGCAAATAGCTCTCTGACCTTTGCCTCATAGTTGCATCTCTGCTCTGTTGTCACTCTGAATATTCAGCTTGATCGTAGAACTATACAGTCATAGAAAGATTTTGGTTGGAAGAGACCGACAAAGATGACCTAGGTACAACAGCCCTGAGATGGGCAGGGACACCTTCAGCTAGATCAGGTTTTTCAAGGGCCCACTGAACCTGGCCTTGAATGCTTCAAGGGATAGGGCATCCACAATTTCTCTCGGCACCCTGTTCCAGTGCCTCACCACACTCATAACAAAGAATTTCTTCCTTATATTGAATCTAAATCTAACCTCTTTTAGTTTAAAGCAATTACCCCTTGTCCTATCACTACACTCTCTGACAAAGGGTTCCTCTCCAGTTTTCTTGTAGATACCCTTTAAGTGCTGGAAGGCTGTAATAAGGTTTCCCTGGAGCCTTCTCTTTAAGCTAAACAACCCCAACAGTCTTAGCCTCTATTCGTGGGAGAGGTGCTCCAGCCCTATCATTTCTGTAGCTCTCTTCTGGATCTGCTCTAGTAGGTCTGTGTAAAAGAGAGGGAGAATCACTTTCCTCAACCTGCTGGCCATGCTTCTTTTGATGCAGCCCAGGATATCACTGGCTATCTGGGCTGACAGTGCACATCGCTTGTGTCTAATTTTTCATCTACCAGTACCCCTGAGTCCTTCTCCACAGGGCTGCTCTCAATTCGTTAATCACACAGTCTGTACTGGTACTGGGGATTGCCCCAATCCATGTGCAGGAACTCACACCCAGGCTTGTTAAAATTCATGAGGTTTACGTGGGCCCACCTTTCAAGTCCTTCTGGATGACACTCCTTCATTTCTTATTACCACTGTCCTTCTCCTAACTGTCTAAGGGGTTGTTTAGACTTGATTAGAATAGACTACAATAGAATAGAATAGTTCAGTTGGAAAGGACCTACAAGTATTATAATTATAATTAGACTTATACAAGTCTAACTGCTTGACCACTTCAGGGCTGACCAAAAGTTAAAGCATATTATTAAGGGCATTGTCCAAATTGTCCAACACTGACATGATGCCCCATGCCTTGACATGGGGCATCAACCACCTGGCTGGGAAACCTGTTTCAGTGTTTGGCCACCTTCACGGTAAATAATTTTTTTCCTAATATTTAGTGTGAGCCTCCCCTTGTGCAGCTTTGTGCCATTCCCAAGCATCCTAACATTGGCTACCAGGGAGAAGAGATCAGCACCTCCCTGTCCATTTTGCCTCCTTGGGAAGTTATAGAGAACAAAGAGGTCACCTCTCAGCCTCTTTTTGTCCAAACTGGACAAACCCTAGTGATCGCACGATCTCTGATGGGATTCATCCCAGGATACTCAGAGAGCCGGCTGATGTCATTGTGGGACCTCTCTCAATTATTTTTCAATGGTCTTGGGAATCTGGAGAGGTCGCAGTTGACTGGACCAGATGGCAAATGTGGTCCCAATTTTCAAGAAGGGCAAGAAAGAAGATCCTGGCAATTACAGACCTGTCAGTCTCACTTCAGTGCCTGGTAAAATTATGGAGAAGATTATTCTGGGAGTTATTGAAAAGCACCTGAAGGACAATGCAGACATTGGTAACAGCCAACATGGGTTCACAAGGGGAAGGTCATGTTTAACAAATTTAATTTTCTTATATGACAAGATCACCCATCTAGCTGACCAAAGGAAGACAGTTGATGTAATCTGTCTGGATTTCAGTAAAGCTTTCAATACTGTCTCTCACAGTATCCTTCTGGACAAAATGACCAGAATACAGTTAGATAAAAGCATAATAAAATGGGTGAACAATTGGCTGATGGGTTGGGCCCAAAGGGCTCCTATAAATGGGGTTACATCAGGATGGTCATCTGACACTAGCGGGGTTCCCCAGGGCTTCGTTTTAGTACCAGTCCTATTCAATGTTTTCATAAAATGATTTGGATGTAGGTTTTTGGAGCAAGTTCACAGACAATACCAATTTGGGTGGAGCTGTTGACTCCATTGACGGTGGCAAGGCCTTGCAGAGAGATCTAGACAAATTAGAGAGCTGGGCAATCACCAATTGCATGAAGTTTAAAAAGAGCAAGTGCCAGATTCTGCACTTGGGAAGGGGCAACCCTGCTTATACGTACAGACTGTGGGATGAGATGCTGGAGATCAGCCTCACCGAGAAGAGGGATCTGGGGGTTTTGGTCAACAACAAGCTGAATATGAGCCGACAGTGAATACTTTAGCTGGCTTCCCAGGGCCCAGAAATCTCTTTTGATAGACATCAGGCTTCTTGATCTGACATTTATTTATTTATTTTTCCTGTGAGCCACCCAATATCACAGAGACATGGTTTGTTTTCCTCAGTTTTAGAGTGTGTCTGTTTATGTGAGACTACAACTTGAACCGTGCTGCAGACTCTTGCTTAGACTCTCTGCCCAGGTTCAAGGGGGTAAATCCATCACTCCTAAGCACAGAATTTGCCTTTATCTTAAGAAATGAGAAAGGGCATTTTAGTCTACTGTGCTCTGTGTTCATAGTAGAAGGTAAAACATAACTACTATCTTTGAGAAATAAGGATGCATTTTCTTTGCTGATATAAAAAATATCCAGAACACTGAACATTATACTGTTGATTTGTCAGTAGTCTACTTGAAGTATGCCATTCTCACAGCTTTATTTCTACCATAAGCTTTAGGATATTGAAAGAAGTAACCCCTGAAAATGTAAAGGAAATGAGAGTCTTTAACTTCCTGCTTTATCACTACCTTTTTCCTCCTGTAACCTGATTCCAAAATATGAAGGAAAACTTCTTTATAAAATGCAATTTGTGTTGGAATTTTTAAGCTTTTGGCATTTTGTAAGATTTTGGGGCACCTACAGCTTATCCTAATATAACAAATACTAAGCACTCACTCTTACCTTAAGATTGACTATTGGTAAATTGTATCGGTCTGTTTTTCTGACAACTGTGGCCAGATCTTGCAAATGTGATGAGAGAAAAGCTCTATAAGTAGCTGTCAAACCTGCTAGCTGGGCCTGTTGAAAACACTGAAAATCTGCTCTCATGTCACCAGAAAATGGCAAGTTTAAAGCCACCAGATGCAGCTGGAGAAAAGAAAGAAGAAAAGCCATTTTTTTTAAAGTATATAACACGAGAAAGACATATATTTGAAAACAACTACCCTCTGTCCCCCGCCAGCACAAGACCTAGTACCTTCCATTCTTGGTATTAAAGTTTTTTGCCATAATAATAATATTAAATTCCTTAAATCTATTCAGCCCTGTAATATATTTCTTTAACAGTCAGGAAACCATGAATTATATACTCTTTAAAAACTTTTTAAAGTAGCTAATATCTTAAAACAACAGTCTCAAAAAGTTAACAATATAATCTGAAATCTTACAGGCATGGAAATAAGTACTAAGAGGTGACGTACACCATTTGAAATTTCACTATTACCAAATATTAGAACTAGCATACTTGAGTCAAACAGTACAAATGCAAGAACTATTCCACTTTTTTTTTTTTTCTTCATGTAACTCCATTATTTTGCTTTCCTTGTCTGAATATTTTAAAGTACTTCAAATGAAGGCTTCTATTCTAAAGTGTCTATTTAAAAACAAGTAGCATCATGAAGATAGAAAAGATTCTAACTAATATTTTAGTGATTTAACTGTAACACAATTATTAGCTAAAAATTACTGTGTTGCAGATTTTTTGGCGCAATCACTGAGTTAAGAGGTATTCCTAACATAGAACCAGTTTTCGTTTGTTTGTTCATTTGTTTCTTTTTTGAGATATGAAAGGGGCTAGGGAGACTAAAATAGTCCTGGAGGAAACAATTTAATATTTTATCTGAGATGTCTAAACTAGTTAAAAAAAATATTTGTAAATTTCTAAAGCAAAATCTGTTAATTTGAAGAGGAAATATTACACATCTCCCTCAACATGCAAATTGGAATATTTTGAAATGCAGCTATAAATTGCAATACAAATCTCATACTTACTACTGGCTTTCCATTGTTCATATTTGATATTGGACTCGGTGCCGGAAGAGACTGAAATCCCTGTTATTTTAACACATGCAGATGTGTATGTTAAACATGTTAGTTAGACCAGAATTTTAGACATTGAATAATATTGTACATAAAGTAGACATTGAATGTTGGAGAATCTGAAACTATATTGCATCAGAAAAATAAACCCGAACCATGTAGCCACAATACTTTATCTATGTATCTTCAATTTAGTTTGTCACATAAATACGTGTTTGAAAGCTGTCCTGGCCAAGTTGCTTTGCTAGATCCAAGTGTAACCATTCTGCAGTACTCTGCCATAGCTGGTGTCAGCACCAATATGCACCTGGAGTCCCACATGGAAGTGGCCTGCTCTTGGTAGGAGCAGAAGACCTCTTCAGGAAAAATAACATTGAAAGGACAGGAAGAATGTGGAAACAGAAAGTATAGTGGTTGGGAAGATTTCTTAAGGCCTTAGTAATTCCCTCTCCTAAACAAGTGGAATGGAGAGACCAAAAGGTGGATGAGCTTCAATAGCTCTCTCATGAACAGCAAAATTTTCTTCTATAGTCATGGAAAATATGAGTAACGAGCCAGTGAATGTAGCGGTTGGGAAAATAATGTGGTGTCAGCTGGAGGTTGCAGAAAATTTCTTATAAAACGAAGTCTAGACATCTTCCCAGTGTGATAAGTGCATTTCTGTCTGACCTAGTCCAACTACTTTTATTTTCCCAGCCTTTTTCCTTCTCATGAGCCTTCATAGCACTCTCTTGTCCTTTCATTATCAGTAAGATCAATTGACCAGTCATCAACAAGACTTCTCTATCCCCTTTGCCACTTCCTGGGTTTCATCCTCTTACGATTTTTTGGGACAGGCAGCATGTTCACATGCAAATTTGGACAATAATCCGCAGAATGGAGTCAGGTATAAATTAACACGTGATATTTTAGAATAGATCTCAGTACCCCACTTATCCCAATGTGGGATAAGCTATATGCAGGTGATGATGATATAGCATAAATAAAGCACTATAAACTTTTAAAGAAAACCTGCTTTTCAGAGACACTTTTCTGAGTTTCCTTGACAGAAGTGTTATGAAACAGAATACCGATTTCTTTTTAGTAGGCGGTCTGCTTTGTCCTGCATTTTGTGGAGACTGTTTTGTCTTTGTCATGTTTGAAATCTCAGAATATAATGGAAAAAGACTAATGGCTGGCCAGCTTGAACTAGTTTGCAAGCTTATGTAGTGGCAGGATACTTTGAACTGACAAGTCTCAGCAGAAAATCATGTTGTGCAGGGACCTCCCTGCAACTTTTGCCAAGCGTGTCGTCTCTTTTTGCACATTTAGACTCATTTTTTCACAGTCTAGTATTTTGTACTTACATGGCTTGATATGGCTGGAGGAGGAAGGCTGTCAGCAGGGATGGGAATTAGCTCACCAAGCTGAAAGAACCCAAAAAGAGAAGCAAACAAAATCATATCAGTAGGAGCTTATGAGCTAAAAAAAAAAAAAAAGGTATCTTTGCACCCATACTTCTCCACCCCTGTAAAAATATCTGCAACGATTCCATTTTGAGTAAGGGAGCTGGAAAGTATTAGGATGTAGTGCAATAATACCTGCAATTTTCTCCATCCATTCCGAACACGGATAAAAACCTCACTGGTTTCACTCAGATAGATTAGCGTACCTTCTGCTACGAAATGAACCTTTTCCAACATACCCGCAATGTTTTGGAATGTTGTAATCTGTCAAGCAGCAAAACAAAAGATGCTTCATCAAACACACAAAACATTTTGCAAGTTAAATTTAAGTTTGATTTAAACACATAAATGTCAAGACTTCTTGCTCGGGAAATGCTCATAAAATCAGTTTTTTGTCATTCCATACAAAAAACTTCAATAAAAAAGACATACTTTGGCATAACAGAATCATTACTCTGTTGATTTTAATAGAACTACACCAATAGTTAATTTTTCACAGAGTGAGATGATTGTGTCTCTAACATTTAGCATACAAGATTGAAATGGCAGAATTCAGAAGAGACTTGATAAGGTGTGTGATAAATATCACACACACTTCTAGATACATTTGTGTCTCTTTTTTTTTTTTTTTTAAATATTTTTGTGGTCTTGTTAATGTGACGTATTCAGATATTTATTCTATGGGTTTCATGGGATACAACTTTAAATCGGGCATCTGAGTGAGAAACAGCACTAATTGTGTATTGAGTTCAGATGTGGTAATAATACATTTTAGCTGAGCTGAAACCTTGTAGCAGGATTAATAGACAGTATTTTAGAATGGAACTATTTTCATAACCTTTTTAAAATTAAGAGATAAAAAGCAAAATACTTAATTTTCAAAAATGTCAGCTGTTGAAGAAAGACTGAATAAATCTTATGGAATCATTTGGGCTTGGTGAGCTGCAGATGACGTGCTCAATTAAATGTAAAAGTTGTTTTTACCAGATAATCTTTTTCGGAGACTCTGAAATGTGAGCCTCTAGATTTGGTAATCAATTGAGAAACAAATCCGTGGAAGACTGAAGATATGTTCGTTGCTGTGAGAAGTGATGTTGATGGAAAGGATAATTTTTTCTCTTTTCTTTGAGGGTGTTTTCTTCTAACTATTTTGTTATGTTTGCAGACCCTCTAGTTTACACAGCACATGATTTTCAATTTCTCTTTTATAGATCATCCGGAAGCTGAGACTGACATCTATCAGATAAGGACACTACCTCTGTCTTTGCCACCTGATGATAAGAACACAGTTATCTCTAAAGCCGCAATTTGCTTGATAATTGCAGTTGGTGCAAGAGTGTCAGAAGGCATCCAAAAGCTTTATGGATCATGCAGACCCTACTATAGATTTGTATATTGATTTTTTAATGTTGGTTTTGACCTAATCAGGCTTGTATTTCCTATCTAATAAAGTAGCTCCTAGTCTGTAACCACAGTTCTCTACCTTGAGGGACCAGTCTTTGAACACCTGTTTCTCCCCTCATCTGTAATCATTGACAGGTCCTGAATTTCTGAATTTCTATGAGAAATGCAGTTAGCAGACATATGATACTGTGCTGGTAAGGCAATTACATTCTTGTTAGTTCATTTGATATGGAAAAGGTTAAAAAATGGTAGTGAAACACTTCTGCTAGCTTGAATCTTTTTTTTTTTAAATTAAATTAAGAATATTTAATTTAGAAATTAACAAGACAGAAGTCTTAGGTGCCATTTTCTCTGGATGGATACCTGGGATAAAATTCTCATTTGATTTATCCAGTAAGAAAAGGAAAGAGTATTGTATTCTCTGTCATAATAAATTTTAGATTTGTTAGGAAAGTTTGCAGTTTTCATCTTAGAATCAAGTGACCTGAATTAGTGTGTTTTAGACTAGTGCGGATTTTTTTTTTTAATGGAAACTAGTCATTCAGAGGTTATTCTAGTATCTTTGCAAGTCAAGTGCAGTTCTTTCAGAACTGTTGCTTTGGGTATGGAATACGCACACCTTTCCACTTCTTTAACATCCCATCAATACTTGCATTTGTTTGAATGTACTGTTAGTAACAAGGAAATGCACAGACTTCTCTCATCACTTTTCCCAGCTGCATGGATTCCATTCTGAAACATGATGAGGTTTAGTAAATAAGAAAAGATTCTAATAAATAAAAATGCAGGACTAAGCTTTCTGTCTTCTGTTACTGCTACCAATGACCATGAAAAGATTTGAAACAAGATTGCTATGGCAAACTTCCATCTTTTGTTGTCTTACCAGATTCCTGCTTACAGGTGACCCTGGCTCTCCAGGAGGACCTGGTGGCCCAGGCATTGCAGCTGCTAAAACAAAACAAGCATACAACACATTTTGAAGGTCATCTGTCTTGAGAGAGAAAGTGAGTGACATAAATAAAGGACTTGGTGGTGGTGTCTAGGAGTAGTGAGAGCTTAAAATGGCCATGGTCTTTACATAGCCAAGCTCTGAATAGCTGTGTTCAAGCCAACTATAGAAAATGCATTCTAAGGATTTTTTTTGTTTATTTTTTATTTTTTTTTAAGCAATGGTGAAACAATCTTTTCTGTTATTTGGAAATTTAAAATCAGTATCTTGGAATTTGTTGCGGATATTCTGCAAACGAAGAATCAGATTGATTTAAATTGACCTGAATATTTCTTCTGCTAGCTGCTGCTGATGTGCACTTTGAAGAATTTTTACCTCCCACCCATTTAGGCTTTGAGGGAGTCAATTTATCCTTTGTTCTAAAAGTAAACAAAAATAAACTTTTACTTAGATAAAAAAATCACAAGTGTAACCTCAGCTATTGTTTCAAAGCCACAACGAGTTCTCTGGTGGTATGAACCTGAACCTCTAAGACTGTAGTCCACAACATATGTTACCCAGTACCTCTCTCTACTCCAGAACTGAATTTTTTCACCTTGAGCTGAAAGTCACTGTTTTTGGGAGTAAAAGCTCCAGGAAGGAAAAAATATTTGGAAGACTGAAAGCAAAAATACTGTGTGAATGCATATGATAATGGCACTTTGAAGCTTCTTAGAAGAAAGATCGTGCAGACCCTAGTGAGCATCATGATGTATCCCAGTGAGGCTTTGTAGCTAAAATCTGGGCAGATCTTGCATAAATCACAAGTAGAGATATTTCTGTGTATAAAAACAGAGACACAATGTAGGGGCAACAAAATAGATCCAGGGGTATCAACCAGAGTACGCTAGTATACTGCTGGGGGTGTATATAAAAGGCTCAGCAAGAAATACAATTATGAACAGAAAGGCATAATGTGAGCTGCTATGACATGGAAAAAAGAGAAAAAATGGTGGATCCCTGTCAAACTACCTGAAGCAGGGGGGAGTCTAGAATGTTCCAGCACACTGGTGAATCTGTGGCATAAAATATGCAGAAGTACCTGCAAGGTTCACCTCCTTGCCAATTCCCAGTTCCTACTTTACTGGGCACTTGAGAATAGTATCCAGTTGATCTTAGTCATGCAAATAGTCCCATAATCCCAAATGTGGACCAAATTGCTCTTCAAAGTTGAAGGAGAAATGTAATAATGTAGGAATATTCTCTGAAACCACCCTTTGGAGAAATTTAGTTGAGTACTTCTGGATAACCTCCCCACAATAATCTAAACTCCACTCATTCAGAGTTTACTGGATAGTTTGGAACTAGATGGGCTGAAGGAGAGTAAAAGAAGACAAGCTAAAGGAGTGTTTCTTCTGCCTTTGTAATTTTGAAGGGAATAAGGATCAATGATCTTCAGTGAAAATGGAGCTACAGATTCCCCCCCCCTTCAAATACAATCAGTGGAGCAAAAGTATTGAATATCTTCTGTTTTATTGTCTGTCTCCACTTTGAAGTAGTTTGATAATCTGAATAAAACATTGCAAGATAAAAATTTAAAATGTAGAATGGACCATTGAAGAGTCAGTAAAGCCTAACCCTGAAAGCAATGCTGCATTCCAGAACTTCATTTTTACCAATTTATAACTTCTGAATTGAGAGGCTGCAATTACATACCAATAAAGCAAGATCTACTGTTCAAAAACACTTATTTTTGTGAAGCCATGAGAACCCTTGAAATCACCTTTTACAAGTTAAAGAATTTATGCTCTGAGGATTCTCCAGAGCAATTCTTTCATACCAATAGCAGGGAAAAGGGCCTTATTTCTCACAAGAATTCAAAGCTATTTATCTGCAGATAAGCCATTCTTCTTTCCTCATATTACACTATGTGAGCTCCATATTGCACTAAGAGCTTTAACAGAGATCACTTGGTGCCTTGAAGATACTAAATAAAGAAACAAACACCTGTCACCATAATGTTTAGTAAAATGGACGTCCATCAGTGTGCTGCCTAAAGAAGCTACTTACAAATCAAAGAGGAAAATGTGTAGAAGGATGATGAAGACGAAGGGCAGAGTAGATAAGTGAAAGTATAGGGATGGAGTATTAATAATATATATGTATATATATATATATATATTCATCTGACTAGGTCTCTTAGCTAATATTCAGAAGTACTTGATGTAAATTACATTGGAAAAGGCCTGACAGCCTTTATGGACTTTATGGATGCCATGGATCTGTCCATTTTATTGTGATCAGGGGCTAATTCATGTACAGACCCATGTTCCAATGTTGAATATAGTAAGGATACTCATTTCCCAAATATTCATCAGAGTATGAACACTTCTGGTAAACACTCCATTAATAATATTTGCCGGATGACAGATTGGAAGTATCACCTTGTCCCTGGGCAGCTGTATAAACCAGTCTGACTAGGTTCAAGAAATACCTGCAGACTACAAACTGGAGGTGGAGGGGTCTATTCCCCAAAGCAGCATGCTGGAAACACAAGTGTTACAGGAAGCCGATCAATAGGTCTCAGAAACTGAGATCTGTATTAGCTAGGCCAACCCAAAGTTTAGGCAGAGTAGTTATGCATTATAACCTCTCTGTATGGTTAAAAATGCCCTTGCTGTTAGCATGTTGCCTTCCTTCAACTGAGATTAGGGAATGCTTTGTGTTGGAGGGCTGGTTTTACCTTACCGGATTCTTATGCTGGGCACAGATTCCTGACAGAGTCTCTCACTCAGTCATGACTGTTAAGTGATCCTCTGGCATCACACTCAGCAGTGATGTCAAGTGGAGCCCAGGACCCTTTCCATCAGAACCTAGTCTAAGGGCTGGACATTAGCAATAAGAGTCTTGTCACTAACAGACCTGCGAGCCAGAAGGAATCAAAATTGCAACTGACTTGAACGCTGACACTTGATTTAAAGCAATGCAAGATTGCAATAAGTCATCTGAACTTCTAGCACCACCTTGTTAACAAAGCTCCTCCCTCAGATGTGACTACCTGTGACACTTTTTACACCTTTTTCTAATCCAGTAAATTGAAAATGGTTAAAGTAACCAAAAGATACAGTAACCAATCCCAAAACAGATTTGCTCATATTCAGAATGTGCAATAACAACTAGTTTTTAGAAGCAATTCTATACCAGTTTCATTTTAGACCTAAAATCTACTGTGAGTACTGCCCTTATATCAAAGAAGAGCTTCCTGGCCCACATTAACAGCTTCCCAAATTTAGCCAGTCTGACAAACTTCACAAATATTTCAAGGCAACCTTGCTGTGTTATTCCTCTCCTCCTCTGTTACTTCCTCACAATCACAGTTAAAATAAGGTTTTCATGCATTAGTGCTCCCATGGCACTAGTCAATGAAAACTGATTGCAGAGAAATTGTCTCTTTTGTGCTCTCAGTTCCAATCCACACCCCTCAGGGAAATAACATCAGTGTGCAGGAAAGAAGGGAGAAACCTGATTCAAACATGAAGAATGGATGGATGGCTGGAAGAGCAGATACATAAAGGAAATGGTGACGAGAGAGGGTCATGTAAGTATGCATATGTGCTCACATACATAGTGAAAAACAAAATTACACCCTCTCACCTGAGCCATATATTGCAGGGGGTCCTGGTGGTCCTGGTGGGCCAGGTGGGCCAGGAGGTCCAGTTTTTCCATAACCTGGTAATCCAGGTAAGCCAGGTAACCCTGGAGGTCCTCTGGGTCCAACAACTGAGTCCCCTTTTGGTCCCTATGAACGATAAATAATACTACCTTGAATGTATCAGTTTCACAGCTGGAGGTCCTTCATCTCTGGTGGCAACATTTTCTGAAGGCAGGCCACGATGCCACTGTTCAGACATGAGTCATAAGCATTTTTTTTCAAAGAGCCATGGGAAATGAAAAAATACCTAAATATTAAACTAAATTAAAGAATTGAAGTTTCAGAAAGCTTTCTGATAGGTTTTACATAGTTATATATATTGCATTGACTTGTAATGCTGTTGGCAGCATGAATCTACATACAGATTTAGTTTTATTAGCCAGCTGAGCACAACACTATATCAGTTTTTCAGAGCAAATAAATTCCAATAGCGAAGTGTCTGTGTTTATGCCTAATGCAAGTCTGTCTCATTAATGGTTAGCACAGGAGTGTATATATTGTTCTTAACATCATCATGATGATTATTTCTCATTACAGCCTTCTAAGTTAAAACAATGTGTACCCACAAGTATTCCTGTTATACCCTTTATGTGACTTACAATTAATCCTGGTCTTCCAGGTGGTCCAGGAGGTCCTGTCAGGTAAAAACCTCTGTTTGGTTCTCCTTTTTCTCCCTTTACACCAGTGTTTCCATTGTCTCCTTTTTCACCCTTTAAACATAACATATTTGAAAGCATTCAGCTGAAGCAAGATCAGAACCCCATGCACTAGTCTTTTAAAGTTGCCTGAAATTTCTGAGCTTAATAAAGAAAACGATCCACTTAAAATCTTTTTGGCATCACTTCCTTCTTCAGTGATATGGGATAAAAAGGAATACCTCCTCTACTGAAGCTGCAAGAATTTCACAGGGAGGAGAGGATTTTCACAAGGATTTTCACAGAAGGATTTCACAGGCTGGGAAAGATGGAGGCTAGGTGGAGTCAGAAGCAAGTGCCTCTGTTGCTGTTTTCTAGTTTACCAAGGAAAAACACCTGATCTGTGCTGTAGCTGGAGGCAAAGAGGAAATTGGAGGAAGCGTAACAGCGTGCTGCTTTTCTCCCACATCAAGGAAAAAGCAAAGCAAGATTGATGTGAAATGGACAGATATTGAAAGATATGTTGCAAAGTGATGATTACCGCACATAGGTAATTAGCACACAAAAGGATGGGTATGTGTACCAGGATAATGGAAGAGATACCACACAAAATTGCAGGCACTTTGAACTGTATCTCTTCTCCTGTTCTACTTTGCTGATTAGCAGCTAGTTGGGGAACAGTGGCAGGTAAGAAGAAGCATTTAAATACTAGGTCATTATCTTTTGTACAAAGTAAGCCACTGCCATTGTAGGTTCTGCCCTCACATTATTTCCTTCTCTTTGTCTGCTGGTTTCTCCCCTCCCTTCCTTCCTTTCCTTCCTTCCCTTCCTTCCTTCCTTCCTTCCTTCCTTCCTTCCTTCCTTCCTTCCTTCCTTCCTTCCTTCCTTCCTTCCTTCCTTCCTTCCTTCCTTCCTTCCTTCCTTCCTTCCTTCCTTCCTTCCTTCCTTCCTTCCTTCCTTCCTTCCTTCCTTCCTTCCCCCCTTCATTTTTTTGGTCTATTTTGGTTCCCATTTTGAGAAATTAAGCTATGTATAGAGGCAGCAAAGGACAATGCAAGAGTGGCAGGTAGCTGGGGAAAGCCAATATAAATGGCTATGCATAGCTCCTCCTCTGACTCTTCTACTCTTCTTCTTCTTCTTTTTTTTTTTTTTCTTTCCCAGTCAACAAAACTATAAAGATTTCTTTATGGTATGCCATTTCGTAGAGCTGAAGGACTAGATGAAATTGTAGCTAAAGCTGTAAAGCTGCAAACACCGCTTTATTAGATCAAAGAAGCCACAATGGCTCTGCCATGCATGCATGGGACACTTCATGTTATAGAAATAACTTCAGTGCTCTCAGCCAAGCAGAAACAAAATCTGAAAAAAAAGACAGCAGTAGGAGTCCTTCAAGGAAACTGACAGTACCCCCACGAACCCCACCCCCATGAACCCTGTTTTCTATGGCATCATTAAACGATAACTTGATTCTACTTTTTTCAGATCTTGTTTTGATAAAGAGCAATAACAGCCTTGTTTACATAAAAGCATTTAAAATAGTATTGTGTAGGTATTCATTTTTGTCACTTAAAGCAGTCAGGAGAATAGTGGAACAGAGAGAGACCAAGCAAAACATGGTATGGATATGTTTTCTTTTACAAGATCTCAGTAAACGAGCATGGGGAAGCAGAAACGTGCTTTCCATCACTTTAATTTACTTTATTGATTGTGTTTAAAAGGTAAATAGTATTCATCAGAAGTGAATTTCTTTTCATGCATTGATTGTTGGTAATATTTTTTCTAGTCACCCTTTAGGAAATGGATGTCTCTTACCTGAGCTGGCATGGAACCAAAGGCATTAATTTACAGCAAATAGTTTATACCAACCTATGTTAGGTAGCAGTGAATAATGACTCACTTTAATACCACTGGGAAGGCAAAAAGCCTCACTAATATATATATTTTTTTCCAGAAGTAATCTTTATGTAGTACTGACAGCTATCTCTGTATTTGTAACAAACTTTTCTATGCAGCTGGAGTTTAAGGAATTAATATAATTTGTAATTGCTGATCCAATTATCTGTTTCATGTATTTCACTATTCTGTACTCTAGTATGCTTAATATATAGCAAAGATTGCTTTAAAAAAAGCTTAAAGAACTCAAACACAAATGGGATATAATTACCTTTATGCTATTAATAAAGTGGCTGAAATATGATGGAGGTAGAGGTGGACCTGAAAAATGAAGAAAATACAGTAAAGTACAATAATTATCTGTAATTTCCTTTTTAAAAGCACTGCTTTAGGTATTTTTGGTTTAGAGGTTTAAATGAAAATGATTTGCAATAGTAATATTAACCTTTAAATCTAACATTTTTAGTTTGGTTTCCTAATGAAACCAGGCTTACATGCCCTGTCTCACTCCTTCACCTTAATAATTTCTGAACCTTGCTGTGGATTTTAGTGACATTTGAAAGCAAAGAAGTCTCAAAGACAACAAGTACTCAGTTTTCTGAAAAATGCTCATTATAATCTCATTATAATGTCAAAACACACCTCCATCCCAAAGGCTACCCATCTCAAAGCTGTGATCACCCCTCACTGAGCATGCACTCTTGAATTTCTCTGAGCCTATACCTTTAAACAAAAGCAAGAAAAATTTGTACCAATCACAAGGAAGACATGTATGACTAGAGTCACTCAAGCTCCACCTAAAAGTAAGAAAATAGTAAAAAAAATGGCTCAAGAGAGGAAAATGTCAGGGGAAGACACCATCATAGACAAGGATATTGCTGATTTCTGGGACCAGTCGATGGGCTGAATGTCTCTTCCCCTCCCGTAGGAACGCCTATTGGGTGAGATTCAAACTCTTGGTTGTACTGAGTGCTTCCCCAGGAAACCTAGCATTTTCTATAGAGTTGTTTCATAAGTTAGCATGTGTAGTTGGTTGTGTTTGTTATATTCTTGGTATTTGCACATGCTTTGCAGACAGTGTATTTATCACCAGCAATCCAAAAGAACCTGTACTCCTGTTGCTTCAAAAAACTACACCGGTCATTTACTAGACTGAAGATGTATTGTACTATTTGTGAATCTGTGATTGTAATTAATGTGACCGGACCTTATAGTGCTGATTGTGCTATCTGTGCATCCGTGATCATGATATATTGAATGCAACTGGACTTATAGCGCCAATTGGACATCACTCAGAACCTAAACCCAGCCCCTCGGATATCTGAGGACAAGCTGGAACACAAGGGGGTTTAGGTCCTGCCAAACATCCTTACCCTTTAACACAAGAACATTCCATATGTTTTGCAAGCAATGGGGTGGCAGTCAGTACCAGCCCACTTCTGAATGAATTACAGTTGTACTATCTTTTGTGCAAGGACACCTTCATAGCCAACAAGAGAAAGAATCAGGGTTACTGCCATTCTGCTGATCACAGAACAACTGTTCTTTGACGTTCTTCTGTGAGAAAAACCAGTACCAGTACCAATGGTTATAACAGCTGTGCTGTGTTTTTTGCCAATGGTGGTCAGCCAAAGCTGTTGAGCCAGCACAACAAGTCTAAAAAGTATTCAAATATTCTGTGTTTGGAATACACTTGGAAAATGAATGTTTTACAGCTGCCAGTAACAGCTGGGGACATTTTCATAGAATCATAAAATATCCCGAGTTGGAAGGGACCCATAAGGATCATTGAGTCCAACTCCTGGCACCACACAGGTCTACCCAGAATTTCAGACCATGTGACTGAGTGCTCAGTCCAAACGCTTCTTAAACTCTGACAGGCTTGGTGCCATGACTGCTTCCCAGGGGAGTCTGTTCCAGTGCGTGACAACCCTCTCAGTGAAGAACCTCTTCCTGATATCCAGCCTGAACCTCCCCTGTTGCAGCTTGACACCATTCTCTCAGGTCCTATCACTGGTCACTAAAGAGAATAGATTGGTGCCTGCCCCTCCACTCCCCCTCATGAGGAAGCTGTAGACTGTGATGAGGCTTCCCCTCAGCCTCCTCTTCTCCGGGCTGAACAGGCCAAGTGACCTCAGCTGCTCTTCACACGTCTTCCCCTTTAGGCTCTTCACCATCTTAGTACTGGATCATGTGGACACTCTCCAACAGTTTCACATCCTTTTTGTACTGCGGTGCCCAGAACTGCACACAGTACTCGAGGTGAGGCCGCACCAGCACAGAGTAGAGTGGGACAATCACTTCCCTCGACCGACTAGCGATGCCGTGCTTGATGCACCCCAGGGTACGGTTGGCCCTCCTGGCTGCCATGGCCCTCCTGGCAGTCATGGGGGCTGCCATTTCTTCAAATGTGTTCTGAGCTTTGGGTGCAGCACTGTTCCAGCCATAGATCTCAGATCTCAGTATATTATCTCAGATGCAATTAGATCATGTAGACAGTGTATACATCTGTACTCTGGGACAGAAATGTATTGCCAGTGTGGCAGCTATTTTGATTTTATTTCAACCCTGACACCTATTGCTCAATCTATGAGAGGGAATGGAGAATAGACAGGTAGATTGGTAGGTATCCTTCTCAGATGTTGCTTAGTATTAATTTCTATGTTGGGTCATATTTTAGGTCTTCCTAGGAGACCTTTCAAGCAGACTAGGTCTATGCAAGGTATGTGAGGAATAGGGATGGCATCACTCTAAACAGAACCCAAAAACTCATGGTAGGGAACCAGTGGAAAAACAGGAGTGGCTTCAGATAGGATAGAAGAGCTGTGATCTGGGAGCTTAAGGCTGGCTATACCTACACTGGTAGTTAAACTACCATCTCTTTAGCCCGATGATCAAGTAGCATAGCTTTTATCCATACAGCTAAACTGTCTTCCTCTCTCCCAAAACAGGAGTAAGTTAACCATACAGCCTATTGTACCAATCCTTAGCTTAAGCTATCTCCCATGGTCTTGGAAAGTGTTATTTATTTTAGGCCAAATGTTGGCCAGGAAATATGCTAACATTTAAACTGCAGGACAACTGTCCCATGTCCTGGCCCTGTTTGGTTTACACAGCCAGGAAAGTTTGCCTGACGTGACTTCTCAAGGGCTTACCTAGTCCAGTCCTATTCTCTAGACATTCAGTAGAGGGCTAGTAGGCAATTTTCTGTAGGACCTTTGGGAATCTTAACACCAGCCAGAGGGAAACATGCTCATTGCATAGCCTGTGCTGGCAGACCAGACATTTTTATTTTGGTTTGTTTTCTGATGTTGCTGAAACAGACTAATAGCACTTTGCATGGGCATTATCAATAGCAAAATCACACCCTCACAATGATCATAAAGCTACAGAACTTTGGTGCCCTTTCTTTTAGAGAAAGTTGTGCTGCTTTCTGATCTGGGATCTGATTTATAAACGAACTCAGTCCCTGGAGCAACAAAATTCATTACAGGAATTAATGCTTGCCCAGTGAGATGCTGTCTTGTTCCCCCTCTGCTTTTCCTTTAATTCCATTCCTTCCAGTATTCATGAAAAGGAGGGTGATACTTCTTCATAAAGAAAAGAAAGTCTCAGGACAAACAAGCCAAAGGGTGGATTTGGATGAGTATTGAAACTTGTCTAGAATGCCAGGTATGAATGTGGCCTAGCAGGAAGGAAGAATCAAATGCCAGTATACTGCAATAAACATTGCATTTTAGATGAGCAGATCTTCAACTTTAGGGAATTGGGTCTGAGATTATGATACCGTGAAGTCTTCTCCTCTGTTTCTAAATGGGTTTCCTTACATGGCCTCAGACTGTATTCCTTCAGCCAGAAATAATGAGGTTGTGTTGGAATGTTGCATATATGATTGGAACACTGCGCCTATGTTCTGGATACTCACTATACCTGCCTTTATACAGAGTAGTTATATAAATTGCGGCCTGCCAAATATCCATGCTTTCTATTCTGGCTTCATGTTTTTGCAAGCTATCAATTAATGGAGTCTGTCTGTAAGGTTAGAGGGATGACATTTGGGGTAGAGGAAAAATAAATCCACTGAATGAATAAATGGCAGAGTTCAGAAAGCTTTTCAGATTGCTGTGACTCAACAGATAGTGAACTGAAAGGACCTTCAACTGTCTATCCCCCAGAGAAGGTTTTGAAAATTTCCTATACTTTAATCATGTTCTACTATCCTGCAATTTCTGGATTGTGAATTTCCGTTGTCAAAGGTTGTGTAGATATCTATGAGACCTACAGAACTGATTTGTATAAAAGAACATTGTAGCAATTACATCAACTGACATTGTTTTAGGAGAAGGATTTAAACAAGACAGTTTAACCAGAATTATTGTGTTATTTTCTCCATCCTCTCTAGTTGCAGTTTTATAACGAAATCATAAGCATAATCCTCTCCTTCAGAAGTACCTGAAATCACCAGATATGGACTAAAGTAACTGTAGGACATTAAACTGCATCAAATACAAAGTCTGGAAATTAACAGACATTGACAGTGGATAAACCGGCACAGATAAATCTTAACCTCTGTATAGAAATCTTTCTTGCTCCTTTTTTTTTTTTTTTTTAAATAAGTCTATTGATGATGAGGAAGCACTAACCACTACTTCAGAGCACTGGATATTGTTCAGAATGAAGATTAATATGGACAAGACAAGAAAGCAGATTTGATTACAACAAACAGATGTCCTCATAAAAATAACCAAATATCTTAAGTCAACAGAACTGTGGCTTTGGAACAAAGACAAAATATCCATGTATATACAATTTTGTATTAATTATGATCACATTAGAGGACAAATATTATAAATATGGTATAGGAACATTAATTTGATGTACAGCTTCTTCTGTTTTGAATGATTGCTGGCACTGACCAAAGCCTTATTTCAGTATATGAGATTTCAAAAAATGTAGTAAAAAGGAAGAATTTGTAATAGCAGTCTTTTCAAATAGATGCTTGTTTCTATAACTATTTTTGAATGTGTAAGAATTAGCAATATGTATCAACTTTTGATATAGAAAAGCAAATCTTTGGTAAGCAACATCTGTTGTGATGCTCCTAGCACAAGTGAACTGATAATTTAGCTCTCATACTTTTCATGATTATGACAAATAAAGCATAGAATATTAAAAAGTTGGTTGAAATGGAGATGGTCGAGTTCTGGAATTGGGACTATCACCAACAAATGGCTGCCTTGAAATCAGAATGCAGAGGTATGTTATCCTGAAAGGGAAAGCACTGTATTTTAGTCCAGTTGGCTCAAAAACAACAAAAACAATGTCTCAGGAAGTGGGTGTGATGTTCTTCTAAGATTTCAGAAAATCTCTAACCAGCCAGATACATTTCAATATCTGTTCATGTACTGAACACACTCATAATAGGTTCACAAATGTGCAGTACAGATAGTTCTTTTCAGAGGATATTTTTGATAACATTACAGGCTTTGTTGTTCTGCACCTCAGTTCAGCAAGAAACTAAGTATGTCTTCAGGCAGGTAAAGGTACTTTGCTGAACTGCTTTTAAGTTAAACACATGGTCCTTTAGAGGGTATCAGTGACATATCTGATTTAGTATACCTGGTGGTCCTGGATCACCTCTGTCTCCCTTTTCTCCTTTTAAGTCTGCTGAACTCCCAGTGGACTGCAGCCCCCAACAATCTCTGTTTCCTTTAGCACCTGCCATAAAAGCATCACAATGAAACTAAATTCATGAGAACTTTCAAACAACAGAGACTACAGAAGTAACAACCAAACCACTGATAGTAAGAGCAGATTTTTCATACGTGCAGGGCTTTTAACTCCCTATATGCTTGTCTCACTCACGAATATTGAATGGCTGGCTGGCTCATTGTCCTCTTGTTTATCAACCCCAACATGTACAAAATAATCTTTCTTTTACAGATCAGTCTTTCACTCTCCTTTCCTTAATCACCTAGCCTTTGACCCTCCGAACAAACCTGTTCTCATTGCATTTGTGAATTTCATGGGGCAAGAGCAGAAGTGGTTCTAATATTATGATTTTGACACCAAAATTGCTATCTCTAGACTTTGAAAAAAATTAATATCTGTAATTATGAATGTCCAAAATGTTATAGTTTATTGCTTCCTCAGGTCATAAAAGCATTCATAATAAAGAAAATGTTCTCTGAGGTCAGAAAAGTTATTAGCATTATTTTCCTTCCAGATGAGCTGAGGATAGAGCTGTACCCAAATACATCTGGATAAACTTTCTGTTTTTCTAGGTACTATTCATAGAATCATAGAATAGAATCATAGAGTCATTCAGGTTGGAAAAGACCTCTACGATCATCTAGTCCAACTTTTAACCTAGCACTGACAAGTTCACCACTAAAGCATAATACTAAGTTCTACATCTGCACTTTTCTTGAAGACCTCCAGGGATGGTGACTCAACCACTTCTCCGTGCAGGCTATTCCAATGCCGCACAACTCTTCCAGTAAAGAAATTTCTCCTAATGTCCAATCTAAACATCCCCTGGCACAACTTGAGGCCATTTCCCCTCATCTTGTCACTTGGTGCTTGGGAGAAAAGCCTGATCCCCACCTCACTACAGCCTCCTTTAGGGTAATTGTAAAGTACAATAAGGTCTCCCTGAGCCTTCTTTTCTCCTGACTAAACAACCCCAGTTCCCTCAGCTGCTCCTCATAAGACTTGTGTTCCAGACACTTCGCCAGCTTCGTTGCCCTTCTCTGGACACTCTCCAGGGCCTCAATGTCTTTCTTGTAGTGAGAGGCCCAAAACTAAACACCGTACGCAAGGTGCAGCCTCACCAGAGCCAAGTACAGGGGGATGATCACTTCCCTAGTCCTGCTGGCTACACTTTTTCTGATAACAAGCCAGGATGTCACTGGCCTTCTTGGCCACCTGAGCACACTGCCAGCTCATGTTCAGGCAAGCATCGACCAACAGCCCCAGTTCCTTTTCCTCTGCACAGCTTTCTGGCCACTCTTCTCCCAGCCTGTAGCATTGCTTGGGGTTGTTGTGCCCCAAATGCCGGACCCAGCACTTAGCCTTGTTGAACCTCATACAGTTGGCCTCGACCCATCAGTCCAGCCTATCCAGTTCCCCCTGTGGAGCCTTCCTACCCTTGAGCAGATCAACACTTATGCCCAACTTGGTGTAGTCTGCAAACTAACTGAGGGTGCACTCAATCTTCTCATCCAGATCATTGATAAAGATAATAAAGAGAAAGGGAGCCAGTATTGATCCCTGGGGGATTCCACTTGTGACTGGCCTCTGGCTGGATATTTCTCCAATCACCATGACTCTTTGGGCCCAGCCACCCAGCCAGTTTTTAATGCAATGAAGCACACACCTGTCCAGGCCTGGAGCAGCCAGTTTCTTCAGGAGAATGCTGTGGGAAATGGTGTCATAAGTCATACTGAAGTCTACGTAGACCACATCCACAGCCTTTCCCTCATCCACTACTCAATTTATAAGCTAGCCTTTGAAATGCAGCCCTATACTCATTTATTCTTTGGCTTACATGTTGAGACTGGACCAAGATATGATCTTATGGATTCACCAGAACAAGTGAGACCATCATTCTTTTTTTTCCTCATGAAACCAGTTATGCAAAACCCAAGAAAAAATGGTGGTTTTCGTTCATAATAAGAACAGTTTATTTAAACCATGCTGCAAGAATTACTCACCTTGGACATTAAGAGCTTCTTCATTCCCAGGGTAAGGAGCACTCACCTACAGACAAAAAGAAATCAATTAGAACTTATCCATACACATTAATTGATGGAAGTGCATCACTTAGTATGACTGGAAAGCCTGGAATATTTGCATGCTATCACAGTAAGTATTATAACAGCACTCTGTGCTTATCTCCAGTTTCGCAGGTTCCGAGTATTAACTAATCAAGCCTTTTTCAGGATTGTGCTATCTTAAACATGCAACATGCTTTCAGTAAGAGCGTAACAACATGCATTTTGGAGGCACTAGCAAATCCTACTCTCAATCATGCTAGAGAAACATCAGAAGGCGTATTCTCCAAGAACAATTCTAAATTTACATCACTGCATTTGAAAGCAGGATTTGATTTTTGATTGTATGATAACAGAATATGGCTGTAATTTTTTCATCAGACCATGGCTAGGCCTACTCTATGATGTTGACCTATACTCCAGATGCATTGAAATCACTGTGGGGAGAAACTTCTTATTCTAGTCTATCCTATTCTGACTCAATTCCCCTGTAACAATACTTCTACCACCTGTCTTCAAAACAAGGACAGTGCAGGAATTTAAAATGTGGCACACTGCTTGGAAATAGATAGACCTTTGTACTAACTAGTGCTATTTATATGAATTTAAACAAGCATACAAAGAAAATCAAACGTGTACTGCATATGGCTAATACTGCAGTATTAGATCTTAGGAGTCTTCAGTCACATGGATAGCTCCATTAAATTCAGAAATTCACTTCACATGAAGAAAACTTGTGAGATTCAGTCTGTAGTTCTTTGTGGATATACATTTATGTAGGCATTTGCAGCAGACTTCTTATCTATATACTTGGATAGGTTTAGATTATCCACAAATGTAGGTCAAAGCTATCTAGCATATTCAGACGAATGAAGAGGTATTTATAACTAAAGGCTCTATTACTTTTACATGTAAAATTCACTTTTATTATTCAGTGATTGTAACCTTATTGAAAAGTAACTTTTTATTATTATCTGAAACTCAGCTAAAATAGGTTTGCATTGCTTGAATCATTCCACAGAGAAGCATACAAAACTTGAGTTTGGAAGGGATTACTGGAAGTTGTCTAGCCCAGAGCAGGATCAACTACAGCAGGTTGCTCAGTGCAGTCCAGTCAGGTTTCAGAGATGAAGCTGACTAACCCAGAACTTTTGTGTGAATGTGAGAAAAACATACCAGAATGTTATACAGTAGGAATAGGAAGATTTAAGGGAGGAATTCAATGAGGTAAAATGATGTCTACAATAGTGGGCCAAAACCATAGAAATGTGAAATTACCATGAGGCAATGACTATTTATTGCTAATTAACAGAAAGATCAGAAAGATACATTACCTGGGATAAATCTTCCTTGAATAGTAAGTGGTGTGATGAGTGTCAATGCATCTAGTATAGTCTAAGTCAAGAGCTGCTTTTCTAATATGAGTAAAAAAGAACTGTAATGGAAATTGGAAGAGAGGAGCACGATACTGTTTTGAACTATACTGTCTAACAGAAAACTAGAGCAGCCATACCATGCATCAGACTATTCAGGGGAAGACCGTGGTGTTCAAAGACAGAATCCTTTCCAAGTATGTAGCCCACAGGTTAGCAGTATAATATTGTCCTAGGAAGAGTAATCCCAGGATTAAACTGTGTCCACAGTTCATTGTAGGATGTGATTTCCATGACATGTTAAACAAAAATTGCATCAAAGTGTTCTTAAAATATGAAAACTCTTTCTTTGCTTTTGACACTGAGTGTGAAATTACAGTTCCTTTGAAGACAATGGGGGGTGTTGTCATTTACTTTGGAAAAGTGTGGCAGAGCTTCACCTGGTGGCTTTCTTGTGATAATAAATGTTTATCATAGAATCATAGAATGATTTGGGTTGGAAGAGACCTTAAAGATTATCTAGTTGAAACCCCCTCCCACGGGCAGGGATATCCTCCACTAGATTAGGTCCTATCAAATCTGACCTTGAACACTTCTTTTAGTTTAAAACCGTTACCCCTTGTCCTTTCAGTACAGTCCCTGATAGAGAGTCCCTCTCCAGCTTTCTTAGACACACAGACTTGCTAAGGGGGCACTCTATCCCATTTTCCATGTTACCAACAAGGATGTTAAATAATACCGGTCCCAATACAGACCCCAAGGGACACCAGTCATTACTGTTCTCCACCTAGACATTGAGCCATTGACTGCAACTCTTCGAGTGTGACCATCCAGCTAATTCCTTATCCACCAAGTGGTCCATCCATCAAATCCATGTCTCACCATTTTAGAGACAAGACTGTTGTGTGGGACAGTATCAAATGCTTTGCACAAGTCCAGGTAGCTGCCATCAGTTGCTCTTCCCTTATCCACTAATGCTGTAACCCTGTCTTAGAAGGCCACCAAATTTGTCAGGAATGATTTGCAATTAGTGAAGCCATGTTGGCTGTCATCAATCACCTGTTTGTTTTCCAAGTGCGTTAGCACATTTTCCAGGAGGATCTGCTTCGTGATTTTATTGGAGACAGAGGTGAGACCGGCTGGCTTGTATTTCTCTGTGTCTTTCTTTTTCCCTTTTTAAAAATGAGGGTTATCTTTCCTCTTTTCCAGTCACTGGGAACTTCACCAGACTGCTATGACTTTTCAAATATGATGGATAGTGGATTAGCAACTTCATCTTACTAGTTCCCTCAGGACCCTCAGATGCATCTCATCAGGTCATGCACATTCAGGTACCTTAGAAGGTCTTGAAGCTAATCTTCTCCTACAGTGGGAAGCATTTAATTCTCCCAGCCCCTGCCTTTGGATTCTGTGAATTTGGTGATGTGGCTAGAGCACTTGCTGGTGAAGACTGAAGCAAAAATGTCATTGAGTACCTCAGCCTTCTCCATATCCTGGGTAACCGGATCTCCCATTTCCTTCAGCAGACGGCTCATAACTTTCCTATTTTTCCTGTTATCACTGATGTACTTGTAGAAGCCCTTCATGTTGCACTTAATGTCCCTGGCCAGATGCAATTCTGTCTGGGCCTTGGCTTTCCTAACTTGACCCCTGGCTACTTGGACAATGTCTCTGTATTCCTTCCAGGCTAGTTGTCCTTGCTTCCACCCTCTGTAGGCTTCCTTTTTGTGTTTAAGTTTTCCAGGAGCTCCTTGTTTATCCATGCAGGCCCCCTGGCATTTTTGCCTGACTTCCTCCTTGTTGGGATGCATTGCTTCTGAGCTTGGAGGAGGTGATCCTTGAGTATTAAACAGCTTTCTTGGGCCCCTCTTCTCTCCAGGGCTTCATCCCACGGTTCTCTACAAAGCAGATCCCCGAAGAGTCCCAAGTCTGCTCTCCCAAAGTCCAGGGCTGTGAGTTTGCTGCACACCCTCCTCACTGACCTAAGAATCTTGAACTCCACCATTTCATGGTCACTGCAGCTATGGCTTTCTTTTACCTTCATATTTCCCCAAAGCCCCTCCCTGTTGGTGAGAACAAGGTCCAGCATATCACCTCTCCTCATTAGCTCCTTTATCACTTGGTGAAGGAAATTATCATCAATACCTTGGGAACCTTTTGGATTGCTTATGGCTTGCTGTATTGTCCCTCCAACAGATATCAGGGTGGTTGATATCTGTTGATATCCCCTCCTCATCTCCGCTGCCTGTCCTTCCTAAATAGCCTGTATGCTTCCATTACAACAGTCCAGTCATGAATTATATGTGAACAGACTGCAATTGAGGGTCAACTAAGGAATGTGATTTTTCTTTTCTGACACACTTTTTATGCCAGACTGAAAAGTATAAAGAGTCTTATTTTGGACGGCGAAATTGAAAACAGCCAAAGACATAACATTGTGGAGACATTATTTATATGTACTTCTGAAAGATGCATGTACATGTATGTATAAATATTCACTCCCCAAAGCAACTCTCAATCTATGGAAACATGGAGCTTTGAAAGCCATTAAAACAGTTCGGACAACCAAGTAATTAAAGTGCTTTAAGCAAAAGGTTCCAGTTAGTTCTGTTATATATATGTGGCTAACTTTGGATATCTAAATGTTTGAAAATCTGTTATCTTGAAGACTAGGTAAAACATATCTCCGGTGTAAAGCAGAAGGCAGGGGGAGTAAAGCTGCAGAAATACTGTAGTTATGCATGTAGCTGTTTTGGTTACGTATTGTCATGGCCATGCATCTTGCTAAGAGCAAATTCTGTGTGTGACTTACTGTCATCTTGCAATGAGGTCTGCGAGATACTGGGAAAACTGTCTATTGAAAATAAGAAGGGAAATAAGTTTAATGAATGTAGGCAATAACACACCAGAAAACACACCAAACAGTTAGATCTAATAGACATGACAAGACAAAACTTGGAAATAAAAAAACAGCACCTCGCAGAGTCCTGCTTGCTTCCTGGGAGCTCTCATGGTTCTGTCAGCATAGAATCATAGAAACATTACGGTTGGAAAACACCTCCAAGATCAGCTGGTCCAACTGTCCCCCTACCACCAAGGTCACCCACTAAACCATGTCCCTAAGCACCAGGTCAAGCCTTTCCTTGAACATCCCCCGGGATGGTGACTCCACCACCCCCCTTGGCAACGTTTCAATGCCTGACTGCTCTTTCTGAGAAGAAATGTCTCCAAATTTCCAACCCAAACCTCCCCTGGCACAACTTGAGGCCATTCCCTCCTGTCCTATCACTAGCTATCTGTGAGAAGAGGCTGACTCCCAGCCCCCCACAAATTCCTTTCAGATAGTTGTAGGGACCAATAAGGTCGCCCCTGAGCCTCCTCTTCTCCAGACTGAACAATCCCAGCTCCCTCAGCCGCTCCTCATAAGACTTGTTCCCCAGACCCCTCACCAGCTTCATAGCCCTTCTCTGGACTCACTTGAGCTCCTCAATGTGCTTCCTGTAGTGAGGGGCCCAAAACTCATCACAGTACTCGAGGTGAGGCCTCACCAGAGCCGAGTACAGGGGGACAATCACTTCCCTAGTCCTGCTGGCCACACTTTTTCTGATAACAAGCCAGGATGCTGTTGGCCTTCTTGGCCACCTGATCACACTGCTGGCTCGTGTTCAGCCGACTATCAACCAGTACTCCCAGGTACTTCTCTGCCAGGCAGTTTTCCAGCCACTCATCTTCCAGCCTGTAGCGCTGACTGGGTTGTTGTGCCCCAAGTGCAGGACCCAGCACTTGGCCTTGTTGAACCTCATACAGTTGGCCTCAGCCCATGGGTCCAGCCTATCCAGATCCTCCTGCAGAACCTTCCTACTCTTGAGCAGATCAACACATGCACCTAACCTGGTGTCGTCTGCAAACTTACTGAGGGTGTACTTGATCCCCTCATCCAGATCATTGATAAAGATATTGAAGAGAAAATATTAAAGAGAGGATAGCTAAGAAAAATAGGACGAGCAGCGTGAAATCAGTAAAAACAAAAATCACAGGCCCTCTAGTCATGACAGAAGAAAGAAAAAAAAAGGGAAAAAGAGGGAAAAGGAGAAATCAATGCTTGGTCAAATAAAATTGTACATGTATGGTATAGAAAGGTGTTAAGTAATTTGTGAACCAGTAGTACTCAGGAAGAAGCAGGGGAGGAATCAAGTGTCTGGTAATAGGGAATATAAGATTATGATATACACCTTTACTAGGCACTCCTGCTTGCAGGAAGCCCACCATTGCAATTGCAAATAAAATAGCTTCACAGAAGACCCTGTCTGAAAAAATTATTGAGATTTTTCTCACACCACTAAGATATTAAAGAGGATGGGCCCCAACACTGACCCCTGGGGAACACCACTTGTGACTGGTCGGTCACCAGCTGGATTTAATTCCATTCACCACTACTCTCTGGGCCCGGCCATCCAGCCAGTTTTTAACCCAGCAAAGAGTGTACCTGTCTGAGCCACGGGTTGCCAGCTTCTCCAGGAGAATACTGTGGGAGACTGTGTCAAAGGATTTGCTGAAGCCTAGGCAGGCTACATCAACAGCCTTTCCCTCATCCACCAGGTGGGTCACCTGGTCGTAGAAGGAGATGAGGTTGGTCAGGCAGGACTTGCCTTTCATGAACCCAGGCTGGCTTGATCTGATCCCCTGGTTGTCCTGCATATGCTGTGTGATTGCATTCAAGATGACCTGCTCCATCACCTTTCCTGGCACCGAGGTCAGGCTGACAGGCCTGTAGTTCCCCGGGTCCTCATTATGACCCTTATAGATGGGCGTCACGTTTGCACGTCTCCAGTCATCCGGGATCTCTCAGTACTTATTGTTGTGTGTTCCAGTCTTCATGTCTGTCATGAGACCAGTTGAATGAATTCTATTCATAAGAACAGAGTTGCAGAGCATGTCCTAGTCTATATGTGTGGGGCAAAGCTGTTACACCACAGTGGCTCTGTTGCGTTAAAGCCTAAAGTAATTTGGAGTGATGCCCAAGTAGTCGTTTTAAGTCTGTCGCGTTCAGGGTACTGAACTATCACAATTACGGGTGCACCAATAATGTAATACACCCTCAGTCTTGTTGCATTCCATGAACTACCACAGCCACGCTTAAAGAGTTTGGTCATGTTTAATCAGAACTACCACAACTAGATTAATGAGTTGTGCAATTTATTGAAGGAACAGGTACACAGGTTCTTTGGATTGCTGGTGATAAATTCACTGTCTGCAAAGCATGTGCAAATACCAAAAGTATGAGTAACACAGCCTGGCTACAAACACGTTAAAAGATATAAAGTGACTCCATAGAGATTTCTAAGTTTCCTAGGGAGGCACTTGGCATAACCAAGTGTTCAGATCTTACCCAGCCCGTTGACTGATCCCAGAAGTCAGAAGGTATATTTCTTTACACGATGGTATCATCCCTAACATCCTCTCTCCCTTAAGCTAATTTATATCATTTTCTACCTTTTAGGTAGAGTATGAGTGACTCTAGTCATGCATACCTTTGTTACGACTGGTGTGAAATTTTCTCGCTTTGCTTTTAAAGGTATAGACTAGAAAAAATTCTTAGCACAAGCTCAGTGAGGCATGGTTACACCTTGGAGGTGGGTAGCCTTTGGAACGGAGGTGTGTTTTGGTATTATATTGATATTATAATGGGCAAAGTTCACCAAAAGGACAGCATTTTGTTAAAAACATGACAGGCTGTTGGCCTAGGATAACAAATGTGCAGCTTATCGGTTTCAGTGTGCACAAGAACAATCAAGTTCCCATCTTATCACAGAGCCTGGCTGTGGTGTCTCCACTCTGCCCCACCCACCACATAGTTCCTCTTAGCACACAAAGTTCCCCTGGTGTGATCAACATCTAAGGTTGGAAGCTTAAGGAACTTCTATGTAGTACGGCTACACTCCACCCTGGAAGCTTCTTCAATGCTGTACCTTTTCTTTAAAATGTGAATACAGGTTTTAATTTCCAAGCCACCTCAGGCAATTATTCCACACTCTTGTTATGAGATTTCTTCCTATGCATGCAAGCAAGGTAGCCCACAGTAAATGCTGTTGCCTGAAACAAATTTTGAGGTTTCACTTTGCAAACCATTTCAAGAACAGCACATTTCTGCTACAGAGACAGAACAGAAACTGTTTGTTCAGTGTACTTACTCCTTTGATGTGAACTATACGTCCTGGACGTCCAGGGGGCCCTGGGGGTCCAGGCAAGCCAGGCATGCCCTGGTAAAAGAAAGTGAAGTAAGGAAGACATTACACATATCTTTTCATATGCAGTACAACTGGGCCTAGGGAAGGAAGGACAAGGGGCTTAGAAAGCTCTGTTTAACCAAGAAGTTCTGTGTGAAATGGCTTGAGGGGAGACTGAGCATTCAGTTAGAGGGATCAACCTAAGCTGGAAGGTGAATTTTAATATTTAGCTTAAAGTACTCTACAGAGAACAAAGCAGCCTAAAATTGCTATTTCCAGGGAAAAATAAGCAAACAAACAAACATACAACTCCCAAGCCCAAAAGCACTATAAGTTGAAACTAAATTAAAGTCAGTGGTTCTACCATCCAAGGAAAATTAGGTCTTCAAGACTGGTCTGGGACTCTCAGGACTGATGAGATTCATATACTTCAAAGTGCCTGTCAGATAACTACATACTAATTAGCATCTTCAAGGAATCCTGCTACGCTGGAGGCATGACTGCCCTTTACAAAAACTATGCCAAGTCTTTACTGTGTCCTTTAAAAATTTGGCACCATGCCATGTCCATGTTTCACTCTACATTGATGCACGCTTCAGTGAGGTGTCATATGTCACTATATAAATAACTATTCTATTGGATCTATTGGCTTTTATCTTCCCCAAGCACTGAAGGAAAAACTGTTAGAACGTGCAACCCGTTTTGCTTGCCTGTTTGCTTTAATGGCCCATCCTGATAAACTTCATCTGATAACACTTGCTTTAATAGTTTTTGTTTGGCTAGGGGAGACAATCCAGAAATTAACCTTGACACTGTTTAAAAATATGGAGAAATGGAAAATCTATTTAATGTTTTCTGCCAGAGGCTAGTCATCCTTTCTGTCTTTTTAGTCTAGTTAGAATTTGTCTAATCTGCCTGGCTTCATCTTCCAGCAACTAAATTTCTACTGGCTAGATCATCTCTTCTAATGCCTAGCTGATCCCTACCTTCCTATGATTTCTATGGTAATACAGTAAGACTCCCTTGTCTATTTTTTTTCTATATTTTCTTTCTTTCTTTTTTTTTTCCCTGCATATCTTAGATGCAGATGAAATATTATTATTACCTGCTGTTGTGGTAAGAGTACTTTTTTCTTTTTCAGCACAGATCAGCCTATGATGTCAGAACAGCTACAAAAATTACTCTGCCAAGTAAATAAATACTCTAGTCTGAAACCTACTGCTTATGCTCAGCAGTACTTATTGTTGTGTGTTTTACAATTCTTCATGTCTGTCATGAGACCAGTTGAATGAATTCTATTCATAAGAACAGAGTTGCAGTGCCAGAACAGAGTTGCAGCATTCATCACGTGTCATTCCATAATTACAGGATACAGGTGGGCATGTATGTGCAATCATCTTGCAAACACGGTATGGTGGTCATTATTCTGGAAACATGTACATGACTATCAAAGCAGGTAATAGGTATCAGCAAAAATCTCCTTGTTAGTAGGGTAGATGACACTAAATTATGATACGCTTAAATGCTGTTTGCACATATTCAAGACATCTAAAAGCCTATGGAAGTACCTTCACACCATGAAGATACCATGTATTTGTAGAAAGAATTTGGCAATATCAGATCATTTGCTATTTGAACGACCTATGCTAACAGTGAATTGCATGTAACTTTTACACCTGGGATCTGATACAAATATCTATATCTGTAAGAACTGTCCAGATGGCCATAGAAGTTGACTTTCCGATGACTGTTATCACTTAGGAATAATAGCAGAAGCATATAATCATTTCAAGCTCATTTCAGCTTTTTAGTCCCGTCATGATTTCAAAGAAATTAATAGAAACCAGACCTGACAAGACTTCAACAGGATTTATTTCAATTAATTGTAATATATAAGAACTTACATTTAATGCTTCACCTCGTTCACCTTTCACACCTCTTAGTCCATTGAGTCCTGGGCGGCCCTGAAATAAGTAAACATAAGAAAAGAGTAGAAATAGTGCAGTAGGTGCCTGAAACAAGCTGCTCTATCTTTATTCCATTTGAGGGCTTAATACATACTGGTCGTCCTGGGAAGCCAAGTTCTCCTTTAGGTCCAGCAGGTCCTATTGGTCCCTGGACAGAAAAGAAAATGGGATTGTGGAGAAAAAGAATAAAATTGAATAAATAATGTATGGAAGAAATCTTTGGCACAGATTTGATTATTTAGAAATAGAGGCTTAGTGTTACATTTGTGTTAAAAATCAGTCTGTGATTGTTTGCACACAATGCACAGAATGTCCTCTCTATTTGCTCTTCTAAGTGATCTCAGAAGCTGGAGAGGTCTGCATATAACAGTGAAATCTGGTTTGGAAAAGACTGGTTATCTGAAATGAAGCCTGAATTCTCTGCCACTTGCAATGTGTGCAGTTCAACACTAAGTTGCCATGTATCAAAAATAGCAAAATTAAACATATCAGTCAATAGAAAAAAGGCAGTTAAAGGTGTATACTTTGTGCACCTGCTTTTTTTAAATTTTATTTATTTATTTTAATTATTTTTGAATCAGACACTATGGGGAAATGCCTGTGGATCAGACTGAGACTTCCTATAGTGCCAGACTTCTGCGTACCTCTTGCCAGCCTGGATGCATGGACTTAAGTGGATGATAGTTGAAACAGATCCTTCTTTATACAAGAATTACCCATCAGACCACAAAGACTGATAAAAGAGACTTCAGAACTAAAAGGCAAGCAGGTCACCCAGGAAAAGTAGTCCAGGACCATGGATTATCTGTGATTTGGTATTTGCAAGCACATGGCTTCTAGGCAGCCAGGGATAACAGATAACAGGGGTAACAAAAAGCAGTAGACCGGTGGACACTGCAAGCTTTAACCTGCAGTCAACGTCCTAAAACTCAACAAAACCACAAGAGTCTAGACAATCTCTTTACTTATGAGTCAGCCTTTCCGGTTTCAATTCCTTTTTTTCCAGCCTGGTGAAATGCTAAAGAATTCACCTTCTTGAATTATTGCACTTGTATTTTAACTACACTCATTGTTCCACATGTGCATGGAGAAGATGAAGACTACGTATGAATTGGATGCATAAAATCTGAAAGTAAATCTTCTAATACCTTAAACGATTATTGGTAACGTAACCTCTTGTACTGGGTCTGGCGGAGTCCCCATTCCTGGGGGTATTTAAGGAAAGGCTGGACATTGTGCTTAGGGACATGGTTTAGTGGGTGATGATGCTGATGGTAGGGGGATGGTGGACCAGATGATCGTGGAGGTCTTTTCCAACCTTAATGTTTCTAAGATTCTGTGATCTCATTGCAATCACGGAGACGTAGTGGGATAGTTCACATGACTGGAATGCTGTCATAGAAGGCTATGTGATTTTTAGAAAAGACTGGCCAGGAAGGCGAGGTGGTGGAATTGCTCTTTATGTGAGAGAGCAACTGGAATGCATGGAGCTCTGCCTAGAGGTGGATGAGGAGTGAGCTGAGAGCTTATGGTTAATGATTAAATCGCAGGCTACCATGGCTGATACTGTTGTGGGTGTTTGCTACAGGCCACCTGATCAGGAAGAGAAGGTAGATGAAGCCATCTTCAGACAGCTGGAAGTAACCTCTCAATCACAAGCCCTGGTTCTCATTGGGGACTTCAACCATCCTGATATCTGCTGGGAAGACCACACAGCTAGGCACAAACAGTCCAGGAGGTTCCTGCAGTGCATCAATGACAACTTTTTGACACAGGTTGTGGAGAAACCAACAAGGAGGGGTGTGCTGCTGGACCTTGTATTAACAAATACGGAAGAACTAGTTGGACATATGAGGGTTGGGGGCAGCCTTGTCTTCAGTGACCATGACATGGTGGAGTTCGTGATCTTGTGAGGATAAGCAGGGCAAAAAGTAGGACTGTGATCCTGGACTTCAGGAGATCAAACTTTGGCCTCTTCAGGGATCTACTTGGAAGAATCACATGGGTTAGGGCCATGGAAGGAAGAGGGGTCCAAGACAGCTGGTTAATGTTCAAGCATCGCTTCTTCCAAGCTCAAGATCGGTGCATCCCTATGAGTAAGAAGGCAAGCAAAGGGGGCAGGAGACTTGCATGGATGAGCAGGGAGTTCCTAGCAAAGCTCAGACAAAAGAAGGAAGTTTACATGCATGTGGAAAAAGGGACAGGCCACTTGGGAGGAATATAGGAATGCTGTCAGAGTATGCAGGGATGCACTGAAGAGGGCCAAGGCCCATTTGGAATTAGATCTGTCAGGGCGTTTCAAAGACAACAAGAAGGGCTTCTTCAAATGCATCAGTAGAAAAAGACAAGGGAAATTGTCAGTCTGCTGCTGGGGTGGGTGCCCTATTGACAAAGGATACAGAGGAGGCAGAGTTGCTGAATGCCTTTTTTGCTTCAATCTTTACTGCTAAGACCAGCCCTCAGGAATCTCAGACCCTGGAGACAAGAAAGGAAGTCCGGAGAAAGGAAGACTTTCCCTTGGTCGAGGAGGATCGGGTCAGAGATCATCTAAGCAAACCTGACATCCACAAATCCATGGGCCCTGATGGAATGCACCCACGGGTGATGAGGCAGCTGGCCGATGTTATTGCTAGGCCACTCTCCATCATCTTTGAACGGTCGTGGAGAACAGGAGAGGTGTCTGAGGACTGGAATAAAGCCAATGTCACACCAGTCTTGAAAAAGGGCAAGAAGGAGGGC
The DNA here is from genome assembly GCF_964034855.1 of Anser brachyrhynchus. Classification (NCBI taxonomy): domain Eukaryota; kingdom Metazoa; phylum Chordata; class Aves; order Anseriformes; family Anatidae; genus Anser; species Anser brachyrhynchus. The sequence goes on along the minus strand of NC_137695.1, from coordinate 48,234,957 downwards.
CCAGGCAACTACAGGCCAGTCAGACTCACCTCCATGCCTGGAAACATGATGAAGCAGCTCTTCCTGGAGGCGCATCTCCAAGCATGTGGAGGATAAGAAGGTGATCAGGAGTAGTCAGAATGGATTCATCAAGGGGAAATCATGCTTAACCAATCTGATAGCCTTCTATGATGAGATGACTAGCTGGGTAGATGAGGGGAGAGCAGTGGATGTGGTCTATCTTGACTTCAGCAAGGCTTTTGACACTGTCTGACATAACATCCTCATAGACAAGCTCGGGAAGTGTGCTAGATGAGCAGACAGTGAGGGGGATTGATAACTGGCTGGATGGCAGAGCTCAGAGTGTTCCATTCTGTGATTCTGTGAGAGCTTCTGAGAGAGCTTTAGTGCGTACCAAGTAGAACAGAGCTATTGACACCAATGCTTTGATAAGTTATGCAACAGAGTGTGTGGCTAAGCACTCTGAAATTTCTATATTAATGTTGCACAGGACTCTCACTGACTACAAAAGGTTTTTTTCTACAGGGCAGCGCTAAAAGGAGTCATGTCCATCATCAGTGATGATCAAACCAGAGTTCTGTACTAAGAATCTCTAGGCACTAAGAATGCACTAAGAAGAGGAAATGGCTGGACAAAATCTTGAAACAGACTCTGTGTGTCAAATTATCCTGCAGAGTTCACACGAGTGCTAGCAAGAACACTTTCTGAATGCTCTTGCCTTCATGATAAACTGTATGAAACATCTCATGGCAGTACAAAAGAAGATATAAATATAGAGTTTGGGGCTGATAGAAAAAGGGCATGTCCTGAAGGGTGCCTAGCAAAAGGATGAGAGGCAACAGACACAAGCCAGAACATGAGAATTTTCAAATAAATATATGGAAAAAAATATTAAACATGAAGATTATCATGTACTGGAACATGCTGGCCATAGAGGCTGTGGAATCTCCACTGTAAGAGATGTTGAAGACTTGCCTGGGCAAGCCCCTGAGCTAACTAGACCTGCTTTGGCCCGCGAGTGTGTATTAGATGACCTCTGAAGTTCACTTCCATTCTAAATTATCCTATGATTCTATATCAAGGTTAAAGGATAAAGTCATCTTGCAGTCATACAAGGAGGAGAAAAGAAACTCCCCTTCTCTTAAGTTTGGATAGCTCCCTCAAGGTATTTTAATATACAGTATTTAAGAAAGCAGTTTATCAGCACACCCAGTTATCTCCTTCTAAAGACCACAGCAACCAATGGCAAAAATCTCCTGTTCACCTTAACGCGCAGAAACTACAAAAGCTACTAACAATCACTTAGGCACAACAGGGACTAGGCTACACCAAAAGCAGAAGCAAAGAAATCATAGAATCATAGAATCATTGAATCATGGAATCATAGAATCATGGAATGGCTCGGGTTGGAAGGGACCTTAAAGGTCACCTAACTCTAAATCCCCTGCCATAGACAGGGATGCCACCCACTAGATCAGGTTAGCCAAGGCCCCATCCAGCCTGGTCTTGAACACCTCCAGGGATGGGGCATCAACAGCTTCTCTTGGCAACCTGAAAATCTCAATATCCTTGATCTTTGTGGAATATTAGACTGCAAGAAATGAATTCCTGCTGTAACACTACTGAATCTGGAAAACTGTTCATATATTACAACTAATTTCTCGTTGTGCTTTCATACATTTTGTGTCTAGTCAAAAATATTAGGCCAAGTACATGAAATAAGGCTTCTAAATCCTGTTTTCAGTAAATGGTCTGATGCTACTGCCTGATTTACTTCTTGCTTTTAATCCAAGGGAGTTGCAAATTCTTGGCTCCTATAGAAACTGGGGCTGATGTAGTCAGTTGTTTAAATGTAAAGCATAGAATTAGAAAATAATTTAGATTGAAAGGGACCTCCAGAGGTCATCTAGTCCAACTCTTAAAGCAAGGCAAATTTCCAAGTTAGATCATGGTGTTCAGCACCTTGTTTCACAATCCACCATCTCTCTGAGCACCTTTTTCTGTGTTTAATCACTTTAAAAAATTTTTTTTTGGTGTGGTAGTGCTTTTTTGATTTTTTTTCCTTATAACTTTTCAGAATTTCCCTTGCTGCAACTTGTGATCATTGACACGTCTTTTTCCTGCACATCTCTGAGAGGGCCTGACTCCATATTTTTTCTCGTTCCCTTTCAGGCAGTGGCAGGGAGCAATTAGAGCCTCTCTCAGTCTTTTTTCTTTGTGGGTAAACAAACCCAGTGCACTCAAACGCTTCTGATAAGTCTGGTAAGTTACTAGCTTGGAATGAAGACTTTTCACTGTCTGTTTAGTAAATAATGGATACGTTTGTTCTACTAGAATTTATATTCTATATCAAGTCAGTAATTTACAGTACCACATATGTGAAAAACATTCTTTTCTAGAGGACATTGATCATCCTGAAGCATTAATATTTCTTACAATTTCTACTTAGAAGGAATGAAAAGCTGAAACAACCTACCTTTACAATTATTAGTCTCTCTAAAGACAAAAGAAAATCAAAAAAGAATCCACTGAACTTTGGAAATGTCTTACCCTTGGTCCCACCGGTCCCACCACTCCAGCTTCACCCTGTTGAGGACAGACATACACAGCAATGACAACGAGAACTTCTACAGTATCCAGTAGAGGTGGTTGGTAACAAGGCCACCAAATATTCCGGAAGAACAAAAAACAGTATGAACTCACCTTCTGCCCTTTTCTTCCTAATAATTCAGTTGAAGATCCATCAGCAGTAATGATAACTCCTGGTTCTCCCTTTTCACCCTGCATTAATATCAAAGTTATTTTACAGTGTTTACAAAGCAGCTCTCAATGAGTAAGCAAAAGTCAAAGCAGCATTGCTGCTGTTTGAAGCATGACATTATTCTGAGAGAAAAACTACAATGTGATATCAACGCGAGTCAGATGAAATTTGATTCTGGGGGAGAGTAGGGCTGATCTTTCCTAAAACATCATACGGTAAACTAAAAATATCCTGCTACTGTAAATATCCATAAGATGTATAAATACTTGGTTTTGTTTTTGTGTAAAAAAAAAAAAAAAGTCTTTCAATTGCTCTCAACAAATTGTCTCTGTGAAACATGTGCTGTGTTCATAAGAGATCTCTGCCAAAGGCAGACAGGCTGTTGGAGTCTTCCTGTGTACCATCAGCTTAGATATTCATCAGCAAATCCTGCTGGAATTGTAATTCTTGATAACACTAAGTAGAAAGAACGACTATCAGGAAAGCATGAATCTTTTTTTCTATGTCCTTGGGGTATGATGCAGTCTCATTATCTTTCAGGAAGGCCAATTGGCAGCATTCAAATTACAAACCTCTGAGTTTCTCTTCTTCAATGGGTTTTGTTGAATAATGGCACCACAACCAGGAATTTTCATCCTCCAGTGCAGACACATGGTTGCCGCTAGATCTAGATCATTCAGCTGTAACTTTCCTCCTCCTAGCTCAGGTCATCTGAGCATTTTAGCTTTCCCAAGATCTTTAATGGAAGAAATTCGACTTGAAACTAACAATTGCATTGCTGATTGAAGTGATAACTCAGGTTAGAACACTTCAATTGAGCTTCATTTCCTGCAGATTTAAGGCATATTTTGGAGTCTCCCTGAGCCTTTGTTTTATTGACTTTATCTTTTGTGAGATTTTATGGATGAAAGGCTGCAACAGAATGATCTCATGATCCTTACAGGGAATTGTTCCCTGGTGTCTGTTGAGCTTTGTCCGTGGTTGCTGAGATCATCACAGTCTTGAGCATAACTTGGTATTCACGCCTCAGAAACAGCATCAAAAACATCATTATGTCATTGGTGGGTATAAAATATAATGACTTCAAAACTTCCAGTTCCTTCCAGCATGAATAGTAGAAGTAAAAAACCACAAAAAACTCCAAAACCAAAAAAAGCAAACAGACAACCCCAAGCCAAAAACAAACACAGCTGTTTTTAAGTTTGAGCTCAATCATTTTAAGCACTGGGTAAAACCTGAATCCGTGTATCAAAAGGGGATCATTCTCAAACCATTCCCACTTGTGAGAAAGTGAGGGTCGGTTATTTTATAAATACAAGCAGGAAGAGTTTTTGCTTTTGTTATCCCCAAGACTGTAATAACTTAGATGCTCTTCATCCATGCTTCCAGCAAATGGATGAGAAGGGGAATACGAAAACACAACAGCAGCAGCAATACTTGAAAAGGGGAATTAAAAAACAGAACAGGCCTCAGTCACCTCTCAGCAATGTCACAAAATAAACACTATTGTGCAAAACAAGAGAAAGGACCCTAAGGAAAGAGGTTCCCAGGTCTTACACTTTTTTATGGGGAATGGAAAACTGCAGTCTTTGTTGTGTAGGCAAAACTTTCTGTGCCGAGGAAGGAAAAGGAAAGTTTTTGCCTTTTTTTTATTTGTCTCCTTGGTTAGGATACCAGGCTGTCAGCGCTGATCACCAGCTAGCAAGAAGAGGTCACCTTGTGCTTAATGTTTATGCAAACATATTTTGATAAAAGCATGCTACACTGCTGAATTTCATTTCTTGGGCAGGAATGTTAGCTCTCAGTAATGTTATATCACGTATTTTGTTTAGCAGTCTTTCAAATCACACTTAGTACATTTTTCACATATACTTATTAACACCCCAATCCCTAGTAAAATTAGAATCATAAAACTAGAACCATAAAACATTATGATGCCACTAAGGATTTGTTATCTAACACATTTTGTAACGTGTAGTTTTCCCTTTGCATTTTCTCTTACCTGTTGGCCTTTGGGTCCTTTTGGTCCAGGCAAACCAATATCACCTTTTGGTCCCTGAGGGCCCTAAGCAAAATCAAGTACATAAATAAATTGGTGGAGAGCTCTGCTGAGAAAACGGAGCTGGACCTTTTTACTAAATGTAATTTTAAGTAACTGGAAAACTTGAACCTGAATCACTCTGGCTGCAATCTAAGACTTTATTTACAAGTATTACAAATCTTAGACTTACAAGACTAAATTGCTGTCTGAATCAACAAATTTTTTAAAACAAATATTATATAGGGATAATCTGTTAAAAATAGCAAAAGAAAAAAAGCTATTGTTTATCAGAGTGTAGATGATACACACATTCACAAAGAGAAATATGCATACATTAATAAGAGTGTAAATTCAGCCTAAAATTCTCTTTCTTCCCTACTTTATTCTCTCTCCTTCCATGGTCATTCAGTGACACTGATTTTCAACAGGTTTTCTGAAGTTGTATTTTTAAGAAACAGTACAATAAAAATATATATTTATATATATATATAGATTATATATTTAAAAATAAGATCATTTCTGTGAAAGCATTCTTCTCAGATCATATTTTGTTTTACAGTCTTCCATTATAAAGACATGTAGAAGCACTTTTGTTTTTACCCATCAAGAACTAAATTCAAGTTTACATGATTTCTGCGTTAGTGAAGAGTAAAGATGTGATTTAAGGATGAGAATGGTATTTTTATGAAGAAATTCTGTTAATAACAGAAAGACTAACAATTCATTATATCACTTTCTAAATGTTGTCAGATCTTTTTCAACTGAAAAGTATTTTAAAGATTTTTGTTTTTATTTTTATTTTATTTTATTTGTTTTCCTATGCAGTCCACCATACCCAGGACTCAGTAAACAACCTTTGTAGAACTTTGGGCTAATTGCCAACATTTTGTGAACATCATTTGTCAGCTTTCCCAGTTTTCTCCTTATTCTTAGGCAATAGACAAAGGGTCCTGAGATCATATGCACACGTCTGAACTGTTAAACAACCATAAAAGGGGAAAATAATGCTACTACATTATATATAATATAAATATAATAGTATAAACAGTACTGTAAGAAGTTACAAGCCAGGTAATTTTTAATGGAATAGCAGTATGAGCACAATAGGTAACATAACATAAGGCACCTTTTGAAACTATGGCTGTGTAATGCACTGGAATGCTGAAATGTTATTCTAAAAAAATTACTAAATTTAATAAAAAATAACCTTTGTATTATCCTAAAGGATTAAAAAATCATAAGCCTGATAAGGTTTTACAGAGCTCTCTATTAGCGACCAAAAAAAAAACCCAACCAACAACAGCAAAAAAAACACTTAAGAAATAATATTATTCCATATGCAATTTGAATATAATTTTTAGAAGCCCATTTATTCCATTTGTTTCTCCTAAATTGCACAGGACTATTCTTTAGGTAGCAATTTTTCATTAGACTCAATTACATTTAAACTGCAGAACTGATTCTGAGATAAGCAGAAATGAGCTGTGTATATCATAGTATACTTGATTTCCAGCAGACTTAATTTCTACCATAAGTGTTGGTTCCATAAAAACTACAGTCTCATATGAAAATGCATCAGACTTTGTATAACCTCTGTACAATATAAATATTAAAATATTAAAGCATATTGAAAAATACTTACTTAGATCCCAGGAACATAATACTTACAGGAAATCCTGGTAGACCTGGCTTGCCATCTGGACCCTGCAAAATGCAAAAAACCCTACTCCCTTACAAACACATATTACAGACTTGCAAAACAGAGTATGCATTTTCAGTGTATAGCCTAATTTATGAATATTAATTGATCTGAAACTGGATTAACAATTTCATTCAGCCAGCGGTAATCCTGCTATCACTCCACAACACTCTATGCTTCTAACTTTTTCTGGGACACTAGGATTTACTTTCCAAAACTGAAGGGACAAATATCCAGGAAAGGCTTCTAAAAAGGTGACATTTTCCACATATTAAAGGCATGCAACCGTAAGTCAAACTTCTTTGATTTTTTTTACAGAATGAATTATTGAGATCACAGGAGCCCGTCCACCTTTGCCATTGCACTCCTGGTTGTCTGTGGATCCAAACAGAATGTCTACTATACTGTGAATATAAACATGGATTTGAATTTGTACGGGGCATATTAAAGATTGTCCCACTGTGATATCTGCAGAAACACAATTTATTTCTAGTTTAAATCACCTGAATGTGCATTACCCAAGTCACTATAATACCCTAACCTCCTTCCTGACTATGGTGAAATGAGGTTCTGATGCCCTTCCAATTGAAACTACATTTCAGGCTGGACCTACAGGACCTACTTTCTGTAACAACTACTACAAACAAAACAAAAGTGGGTTTATGAGACCACTCATCTAGGTTGTTTTGAGAGACTGTTGTCTAAGGCTTGAATGCCAACTACCTGCAGTACCAAAACTCACACAAGGGACCATCCTATTAATCCCTGGCATCCTACTATGTGCAGGGATTAGGATTCTGCTATTAGGTACACACGTGCTTATCTTCCTTGTTTCATCAGGGACTGAATGTGAGGGAGGCAACTGTGTTCACAAAGAAGTAATAAATAATAAATAAATAAAATAAACACCAGTCTGCAACTGAAACTTTGTGAAGCAAGACGCTGTGGGATTTAAACATTGTGAAGTGCAATATATTGTAGATTTTCAGGCAAGTTCTGCCTGACTTTGAATAGACTCTACAGCCTGGAGAAGGTAGGTTTTTCTGTGGTTTTTCTGTGGATCTAGTCCTAGAAATTTGAAATCCTTACAGAGAAGCATCCAGCTCTTCAAATATTTGACCAAACTATTTTGCAGCTAGACTGCTATAAAACAGAACTTGAAATTTCTTTTCTGTTGTTCTCTCATGAGATTTCCAATTTACCATCCACAGCTATAATTTCTGTGAGATTAAATTCAAACACTGGAACCTACTATTCCTAGTTGCAATCACAAGCAGAACTGAGGAAAATACGCTATCCCAACGTTTCATGACTTGAAAAACAAGAATACAAAAAGGTGGAGGAAATGCTATCATCCCTATTTTTGCATTAGTTCCACATTTCTGTCATTCTGAGCATATTGTTCAGATTCAGAGCTAAACCAACCCCTTCAATTCCTTTCTTTCAGACAAACATGTAAGAACTAATTCATCCACACATAATTCATTTCTGCCCTGAAGTACTCCCACACAGCTTGTTGCAGGATTTATAAACACATTTTTGAAGTACAAGGAACTCAGCTCTAGATGATACTTAAAAGGAGACATTAAAGATAGAGCAATTCTGAAGATTTAATGTGTATACTCACAGGAGGCCCAAGCAGTTCTTCAATTGAAGAAAAATTAAAAATTCCATTTGTATCATTGAGTAGTAGCTAAAAAAGTGGTTAAGGAGCAGGTTATTTCAAATATCAAACTGAATATCTGGGGTACTCATACATTTTTTAGAAATTTGCACACAGTTTAAACTATGCATCACATTATAAACATGGGCAGAAAACCACAAGTGAGGCTAAAGATATGTTTAAGCTACTTTTAACTTTTGTTATGCATCTGCAATAACAAAATAGAGCACTTTCATTTCATTCCTTATGTAAGGATTTCAGAATGCTTTAAAAACTTTTATTACCTGACCCTCATATATTTTTAATTTGAAAACCTTTACAGCATATATTGTATATATTGTAGTCTGAGGTCATTTCTCCACAATAAAGATTAAAATAAAATTTTTATAACCCAATACGTCACTGGCGTTCTGAGATGGTGAACTTATCTGACTACAATCTATCTTGTAGATTCAAAGTTATATTTTATTCTGGATATGTCTTCATCACACAATATAGTGATTCCTAAGTTAGATCTGATCATGCTGCTGTGTCTACTTGATGCGATATAGAGCAATCAATGAAACTAGCTTGGATCCCCAAAACACTATAGTCACGTGCATGTGGAGCAGCACCTAAGCTAATGAGCTCTCAGTCTCCAGAAACCTGAATAGAGCAGAATGATAACAATGCTGTTATACTTCTTTCTATCCTGGAATTATTGAGGTCTGCATTAGCTCAGACATCTGCAGATCTTGATCATAGAATCGGAATAATGAAGGTTGACCTGGACCTTTGGAAGTAATTTGGTCCAACCTCCTGCTCAAAGCTGGTCATATAAGGTCAGGTCCAGTTGAGGCTTGAACAACTCCAAGGATCTAAATGCCATAAATATCCTGAGCAACCAAATCCAGTATTTGAGCATCCTCAGGGTAAAAAGTCTTTGCTTACATCTAATCAGAATTTCCCATTTTCCAACTCGTGTCGATTAAAGTCTCATGATAACTCTATGTACCTCTAAGAAGTGGGTGGCTCCATCTCTGTATTCTCTAATTAGGTTGTTGTAGAGAGCAACAAATTCTCTCCTTAGCCTTCTTTTCTCCAGGATGAACAATCAGAGTTGTTTCCGCTTCTTCTTGTGTACCATGTGCTCTGGTCTCCTAACCATCTTGGTGTCTCTTCATGAGGCTTGTGTCACTATGTCAATATCTTTCTTGTACTAGGAAGCCCACAGCTGTACATGGTACTCCTGATGCAGTCTTGTGAATGCCAGTCATAACTCTCTAAGTTCACCAATTGAGCCGAGCCAATTTTCCACCTATTTTTAATCATCCTCTTATTCAATTCATAGGTTACCAGTTTGGTGATAATAAGACTATGGAAGACTGCACCAAAAAAGTCAGGGGACGTTGTCCATCCCTTGGCCACGGACAGGTAATCATGCTGGTCAGAAATGACTTGTCCTTAGTAAATCCAACTTGGCTGCTCCCAGTCACCTTCTTATCCTGATGTTTTGATTAGGCTTTCATTCTGTTTTCAAGACAACCAGCTTCCTGGTTTAAATAAATGTTCCCAATACTATATCATGTGGTCATACATTAAGTAAGGGTAGTATGAAACTGCTTGCTCCACATAAATGCTATAGGTGAAAGAGGTTTTTTTTTTCATTTCTTTCACTCCAACAGTCCATCAGTGTGACTTCTAACCTTGTTTTGAATTCAGAAATAAGTACTGAATACTCTTAGAGTCTTGAACTAGTCCACTGGTTTAGCAGCAAGACACGCCATCCGTTTCAAGATCATGGTCTATGTGCAGCAGTGTATTCCTATTCAATGTAATGAAGATCTTCTGAATTTCACAAGGCCAGGGCAGAATATGCCTTCCAAGAGCAGGATTTACTTAGCACATGAATAAGTATGTTTTCAGCAAGGTGTTGTGAAATCTGAATACCTTTTCTTCATGTAAGTATGTCCAGATGATAACTATCAGATCCCAGTCCTTTTCATAATTTGTTATGAATATAGTATACATGATCTAACTTTGAAATTAGTTTAAAATATCTTGTGTTAAACCCCTGCTTGGAATAGGTGGTTTGACCACATGGCCACCAGAGGTCCCTTCCAATTATCATATGAGTCTCTGAATACTATTTTTCTGACCTGGGATGTGAGGAAGGGCATAAGAGAGGACAGACCTACTTGGTCTCATCATATATCATATTCTATCCTATCCTAACATATCCACCTGAGCATGGCAATGCATGGTCAGCTTTCTGTATTTTGAGGTCCCGTTGGCATCATGATTCATGCAGCTAAAGCCTGTTACGTCTACTGGGTGCTGCTCCCTGCTCCCTGTCCTCAGATTCTACAAAAAAATACTGGAAAATTGTCACTGAAGCAAATAAAAAGACTTTTAAGTCCTGCAGGCAGCACTCCTTCTCCTGGCCTGCATAAGCTCTCTGCTGGTTGCTCCAGGGGTAGCAAGATGCTATTGGTCGCACTGCATTCCTTGTCCTACTTTGCCCAGAGGGGGAGCAGGACAGGGTCTATTACTTTAATGAAAGTAGTAAGAGTTCTGCTGCTGAAATTGTTCTGCTTTGTCTACAACTGGTGGCAGAAGTCCAGGAACCCTGGGTTTACTCCATCTTTTCAGTGCAGAATTACTGAGTTTTTTTTTTTTTTTTTTGGAATTACTGAGTATTCATTCTCAATCCAAACCATAGTGAAGTCAGTGGAAAGAATCCCAAAGGCCTTGCTGAGCTTGGGAGCAGGCATTTTGTATGTTTTAGAAATACAGTTTAGCTGCAAATGGAAATTATGGTTGGAAATCAGTAAAGTCTACAAAGTGCTGAGGATATGAAAATACAGGGTGCAAGAATGATGATTAGACAAAACAATTGCACCAGGCACATAGTTATTTAACTTTCTTTTCAGATTTTCAAGCAGCTTTAATAGCCATAATTTAGCAATATAATTTTTCAACATATCAAATGAATTTAGAAAGTGTTGTCTAAAAAGTAAGGACAGTGTTGTTTTTCAGGTCTTTTTTTTTTTCTTTTTTTTTTTCTTTTTTTTTTTTTTAGTGTTATAAAGAGGAAGAAACACTAGTTTTTAGCATGACTGTCTAGGCAGGTTTTAACTAAAACTTCAGCTTCATATCCAAATGGTGTGAATATGCCACTACTATAATTACAGGAAAAAAGGGGTAACACAAAATCTTCTGACATTTGCTTTATACCCCCCAGACATGAACCTTTCTCCAGGAACTGAACTTTCATTCAGTTTATGTACCTAAACTATGGATGAAGAATGGCAGCAAAAGATAATTAATTGGTTAAACATTTTATATTTAAATCCAATGAAATTTCTCTATTCAATGTTATTTCAGTATAATATCCAACTAAAGAGGAGCGATAAAATCCTAGCAAAAATTAATATGTTTTACTGGTTATCACTTATTTAGTGATGGTCAGCAGTTTTATAACTGCTTTAGTTGTAGCCACTAAGACCTTAAAAAGACTTCCTCCCCACTCTGATGGTTCAGTTCATTTGAGTTGAGTGAGTGAACTAATACACCCTGACCTGGGCAATGATTTCCCTGTCTGCGCTATGGGTCACTTAGATCACTTAATTGGTGTCTGCTGCTCTACCAAGGTCACACCAATATCCACACTGTAATAGCTGGTACTGTTTATTTTAGTTCTGTAATTCTAACTGCAATTGTTAGGTCTGCTTGCAGTAGTTCTTTTCATTTCTGAAGCTAACTACAGAAGATGTTTGATGTTTTTCTGAAAAACTCTGTCAACAGAATTTGGAGAATTTAATCTTCTATCTCAGCAAATGTATAATAAGCAAAGATCCTGTTCTTATACAAACTGTGTGGTAAGTAGAACTCATTGTCATATATAATTACACATACACACAAGTTTAATCAGCTATTTCAAATCCAGCTTGTCAAGCCCTCGGAGAAATCATCTGATTAACAGCAAGTAGATTTTGAAGCATATGAGGGTGTCTCAAAAATGGCTCTTGCTGTACCTCCACAGAATACCTGTTTGCTACAAATGTATGTAAAGCCACATGTGTATGCACCCTACTTTGTATGGGAGCTTACTTCTTAAACTCCAAGGTATTTAGAGAAGGAAATGGGTTTCTGTACAGATTTGTAATACACCTGATGCAATACAGCTTCCACTAGGCTCTACACATTTCTGTTAACACATGATGAAGGCAATTCATACACAGATTGTGGAGAATTCAGTGGATGGTTTCTTCAGGCATATCTACACATTAGATAGATGTGGTGGACTCTGCCTATCACAACACACAGGGAGTCATGCAACCTCCAGCAAACTAGTCATTAGTTTGCTATGTTAGCTTCAATAATATTTTTATATTTCTTATTTATGCTGTCCTCCCATATTGAGATTTTTGTTTGTTTTGAGGAACGGACTTAAAACATGAATATCAACACCAGAATTGACTGCTAGGTAACCGCTTGTGCCCTCTTCATGTTAAGTGGAGTTACAAAGACTTTGAAGATTGACAAACACACTTACCTCAGGTATTGCTATGATTGGTCCTGGTGGTCCTCGTGGTCCAGGTGGACCCACAATACTGTTCCCATCCTGTCCTCGTTCACCCTATTTTAAAAGCATTACATATGGAAAACCCATTTACTAAACACTACAATTCACAGATTTCTCAGAAAGAATGAAATCCACCCTATCTCACCTGAGGTCCTGGGTCACCCTTCTCCCCTTTTGGACCCTGCACATGATAATAAAAATAAGCAGAAATTATTTTAAAAGGAAAATGGTGAAAATGTGCTTTCTCTATCCTCAGAAAATGCACAAGAGTGAAACACAGGTACAGAATGATCATCAGCCTCTCAAACCACAGATGGGACAAGCTAGTTTCCACTCAGATCCTCTGAGGGCCTGATGTTTAAAATTATTTGTCAGCACATTTGACACTTCACAAACAACAAGAAACAAATGAGCACACACCATTTCATTAGCTGGGGATTAATTCAAGAAGCCTTTCTTTCAGTATAGTGAAATCAGCCGTGCCTGGCTGTTTTTCCCTTTTTCAGCATTGACTGCCTCAGTTGTGTCCTGTATTGTCCAGTGAACTGGGAAGGGGAACACAGGTGAGCTAAACAGTCATTTTTCAGGTAAGTTATTTCTAAGCTCGAGCAGCCCTTCAATAGGATTCCCTGTGCTGGGGATATAGACAGCTCATTTGGCATGAGTAAAAGGAAAGTGGCAGGGAATGAGCTGTAGGACTTCCCAGCTGAAGAACTCTTGAAATCCCTGGGGCTCTTAATCAGGAGAGATACATTAAAATCACCTAAGAGTTTTCTGGTTTCCATCTAATTAAAAGCAGAGATAAATTCTGAATAATTAAAAGCAAAAGGAGAACTGAAGAGTGAGAACTAGCCTCTGGAGAGGCCTGTATCACTTTTGACTGGTGTGTGGTGTCTAAACTATATGCTTCAGGTTAGGTAGGACAAACCCAGACCCAGCTCTCCACACACTGCTACCAAGTCCTGCAGAGGGCTCCTGCTGAAGCTCAAAACACAAGTTTAGGAGCCAGTGTGTGTTAGGTGATCACGGAATATGATAGCCCTACTCACCATATTTCCAGGATGTCCAGCAATGCCAGGAAAGCCTGGTTTTCCTTTTGTACCTGGCAGTCCCTGCCACAGAAAACATACTGTTATTCAAGATAAACTATTATCAATCTCATTCAAACATACTGCTCCCAGAGGGACACATTATCTGAGTGGACTAGATAGTATGTGGGGGGTTCCATGGAGTCAGGACCAGTAGCTCTCGGTAGTCATCAGCCCTCTGCACTGCTCCTGCTGTATCCCCCTCTCCAGATAGGATTTTTTTTTTTTAAATGCAGCTTCAATTATTCTTCATCACTGTTCACACCTCTGCTTAGCAAAAGGGTGAATTCTGCTACTTTCCCCCAAGATATATTTTGTGGGTTATTCCCACCCTTTTGATTAAGTGACTCAAACTGGATGAAGAGGCAGCAGAGGTATTGAATGTAGATGGGAGGGAGGGAGGGGGAAGGATTGGGATGTGGGGCAAAAAATTTGATAGCTCCTGCTCTAGTTTAGTGGAGGATTGAAACTTATTGCTAAGAAACTGATGAGTTACTCTATATTCTATGGGAAAAAAGGAATTATTCCATAGTAATGATAATGCAGTTTGCCTAGAAAAAATGGATAAAAGAAGACTGTGAATTCTTAAAGGAACAACTAAACAGTGAACTATCTTTTTATTTGCATCTGCTTTTCTCTGTCATATGAAAAAGCAAAAGAAGTTACACAGAATAGCCTAATGATTCATCCAAGTGCCAGATTAGCCCTGTGCTGTTTCAGTAGTGGTTTGTATTTTTTTTTTTTTTGAAAAGGTTGTTTTGTTGTTACATTTTGTTTTGCTTCAAAAAAACCACCTCTGGGCTTTTACAGTAGCTAGTACCATGACAATCTAGAAGAAATAGACAATTCCATGAAAAAGCTTGTTAGCTGTCAAAAAGGTAAACTGAATAAAAGAGATTACTCTAAAAGGCACAGGGAAAGAAAAAAAAAAAAGAAGAACACAGAACATTACTGCGTCACTGCATATACTTATTGTATGCCCATAACTAGAATTCTGTGGACCATTTCAGTTCTTCCATCTTAAAAGGGTTCTAGTGGAAACTTCTAGAAAAAACTTCAGAAGAGGGCAATGGGAATAATGAAAGGTACAGAATGGCTTCTGTATGAGATGTTATGGTGTAAGCTATGACCATTTAGTAGGAAAAGAGACAAATGAGGAGATGGATGAAGAATATTGTATTGTTTTCTAAAAGGAAAGAGTAATTAAGGATTCACTCTTCTAATAGAAGAAATACTGGGCATCGAATGAAAATAGCTGGAAGAGGTTCATGCAACATGTAGCTAAGTTGGCAGATCCCCTTGCCACAAGATCTCATATATCATAAAAGTTAGTGTGAGTTCCAGGGAAGGTATCAAGTTCTTGCAGAAGAGAATTACAGTGTACTACTTGTCCTTTTCTGAAGTCAAACAGCATCTAAGCATCTGCTCAAACTGCGTCCACTTTTGGCTATTGCTGGAGGCAGGATACTAGGATGTATAGATGTGATCCAGTAAAACCACCAAGAATTGTGTAATATTCTGCAGGAGTCTCTAAAGAACAATAGATTCATAAAGCATCCAAAGTCAAATAGCCTTCTGTGTTGCATTTTTGGTGTGATAGAAGAAGTTCAAATTAACATTTCATAGGACTCAAAATCCTCTCTCTACTTGTGCCTTATTATAGAACTACCATCATAAAAGATTTAATAAGTCCACCTCATTAAGGAAGGATTTTCTCACTTTTGTTTCTATTTTTGTCTGTGAAAAGCAAAACATGTGGCTCATGAATAAATGTTTAGTTTATTAAGATAAAGTAGATCTTTTAAGGCATTTTCATTTTGTAGAGAACTGACACATAAAAAGTATGTGATTACTAATGGGATTTAGGCACCAACATGACTTGTAAAAACGGTACTTGCAATTTAAATCTCTTCAGTGCTTGTAGAAAATTATCTCTCTGCAGCAAAGGTAATTGGGCAGAGAGAATAACAATGAACCAACAGCATTCTGTAGCAGAATGCCGTCCTTTCAGGCATGCTGGTACACGTGTAAATTAACTTCCTATTATTACAAATCCTGAATAATTTCACCAATTGATTTTACTAATGAATTTTAGTTTGGAAGAAAAGACACAGGATAGGTACGATGCTTTAATTAAATAAGTTATTCAGAGACATCCTCATTTCCCTCAATATTTTAAGATTGTAGAGTTGCTCTTTGCTCAAATATAAGAGAACTAAAAATGTTCCTTGTTTTCTTTTGTTTTCTTTTTTTGTTTGTTTGTTTTCTTTTGTTTTCTTTTGTTTTTAACCTGAGGATTGGAGAGATTGACTATTTTTTAAATAACTTTGAAGCCATTCCACTTACAATGTATGTATGTGTTTGAAATGTATATATCATAGCAGCAATACTAGTTACTAGAACAAGGACCACAGGACAAAACACCTGTATGAATAATAATTAAGAAAATAATTTATAGCCTCAAGCAGATAAAAAAGAAGAGTTCAAAACAACTGTCCTATGCATTAGTGTATCAGCTTTAGTTACTTCACTAACAACTATCTCTGCCATGGCAATGCTTAAAATATGTAGAGCAGATGGAATTTATGTCAAACAGAGTCCTGCTACATTGTTGTTTTTTTTTAAAAAAAATTAAATAAGCAGATGCTGTTAGAAGACTGTGGCAATACTTCTGTAAATATTCAGCAAATAGAAGGGTAGATTGATAATTGTCTTTGCCTTGTTTCGTACAGCAACTATTGATTTCAGTGCTGTCCCAAATGCAAAAGAAACGTTTTAATTTAATTATTTTATTTTATTTTATTTTATTTTATTTTATTTTATTTTATTTTATTTTATTTTATTTTATTTTATTTTATTTTATTTTATTTTATTTTATTTTATTTTATTTTATTTTATTATTTTTTAATTTTGATTTCTTTTCTATGCGTCCCAGTGCTGCCATCTGCTGGTTTACATCTGCAAAAGGCACCCAAGTCAGCCTAGTCAGTCATGCAGAAAGCAGCTGGGACACAAGCAGAAGAAACTTTGGGGTGGGCTCCAAGGAGGGTCCAAAGCAGAAAAGACAGGGATGATGAGGGGGAAGATTGGACAGGAAATATGGACTCCTGCACCATTAACTAACATGGTGTAAACCAGTGTAAACTGGCTGCTTTTGATGCCATGGCTAGAACTTGAACTGACCAGAACAGCAGGTCTAGCTTGCACACTGGTGCATGAGGTGAGTTAGACAGCTAGGACAAATTACAGCTTGGAGGCATGGGCTGCATGTTAGGGAAACTGTCTTTCCTAGGCAGATAGTGAAGCACCAGGACAGGATACCCAGAGAGTTTTTGCATTTTCCTTGGAGTTATTTAAGACTCAGCAAAACAAATTAATTGCTGATGTGATCTGGTGTTGGTGATAATCCCACATTAAGTGTGATATTGGACTAGATGATGTCTGGGGTTCTTCCAGCCAGCATTTCTACATTCCTGGACCTTCTGAATGGTACATTTGTATTAGGAGTAACATGGCTGCAGGAAAATGGCAAGCTCTAGCACAGAAATAGGGAACAATAGTGGCCTCTGTGTGGAACACTGGATTAGGGTTGTGGATGGGTCCTGAGACCTTTGTACAACACAGATGAATCTACTGTTGTACTACAGATATGTACTGTAGTGGTGGAGTGCTTTGGTGTGGTGTGCTAGCTATGAACCCTGTTATTAAGAATGGGAAGGCAGGTGGAACTTAGTTTTCACATAAACTTCACTTATTTTCATTTTTGTTTTGCCAAAAAACAAAGTTGCTTCACAAAACACCATGACATCACACACGTAACTGGATTTTAAATATAATTGTAACCATATTTTAAACAGATCTCTTAAGCAACAGGTTACCTGGCTCCTGACATTTACAACTCAACAGAGAAAGGTTCTGTTTTTCCAGGGAAACCTTCCTGAGCTTTAAGATACTGAGAGAGCAAGAAATGTTCATTACCCCCTTATTATTCCCATATAAAGGAAACTAAGAGGAGGAAAAGAGTGAGGTTTTAGATCAAGCTATATGAATTTCTCACCTTTGAACCTGGTGGACCAATGTTTCCTCTTTCTCCCTGAAACAGAGATACAGTAAGTACAGCTCAAAAATCAAAGTGAACCGTGATTATGAGGATTTTAAACATGTATGTTACTTTCCTTAGAAACAAAACACTGGATGGAGTAAAATGATTAGTTAAAACAGAGCACATTTTTGGTGAAGTGACGCTCAATATACATTTGTGAACCAGTTCTGGGGGTTTAACCTCCCAGTTACAACTTACATCGTAAATGTTTCTGGTTAGCACACGTTACTTTTGCTGTGCATCCATCAAACTGCGTGCCTGAACCTTCCTTTTGGTGTCTGGAAGGTGCATATAGTAACATTCCCCAGATCTACCAATGCCACAGTGATCTTGTGCATCCACAAATGACCCGCAGTCTTCCTTCAATACAGTTAAATTAGCCTCCTCCGTGCTACTGCTCTCCCCATCTACCCAGACACTGTGTCATACCACAAGCAATGTAATGAGTACTGCCATGTTCCACCTTCAGGGCCGACTCTGCAGCACTCTAGCTATGACTAGACATGATTCCTCGATTTCATTAGACAAAGAATACACAATGTAGTTCATTTCAGTTGAATAATATGAAAAGGAATAAAGCATCAAGAAGCTATTACCATTGCCTGGAATGTTATGTTTATGCTTTCTGTCTTTCAGGAGTGTGTATATTCTTAAGTGAATGAAGACTGTAGACTCTTTTTAAAGGAAAGTAGTTTTTTCATAATAATAAGTGTAAAAGCAGAGTTTGGTCTTTATTTGTTAGGAAAGACATCAGACTTTGGTCACAACAGGCCTTCACTGTTGGATGTTTGAAGGATGAAGGAGATATGATACACGACTATATCTTGAATATAATATGTGAGCCTTTGTTTTTTGGAAGTGGGTAGCTGTTGTACTTTGCCACTGTTGCCTAGTGAAGTCTTTTATAACCATGAAAAGTGGGTGTAAATTTTATCCCCATGAGAATTATAGTGTATTACAGCCACTTTATATTGATTTTCTGTAGTGTATCTGATTTTGTAAGAAATTAAGCAATACATAATCTATTCCTTTCTGTGTCTCCATGGTCTTGGGGATGAATGAGTCAAGTTTAAGCAACCATAAACTTAGTGTAGGTGGTGGTGAACTCTCTTGGTCAAAGTTTATGACTACATTTTCAGTTCCAGTCATGTTCATATATGCATCATCATGCTACCCCCATACTCATAAGTAATGCTGTCTTCCAACATTAACAGGAGGAGTTGTTACCCAGTGGAGGGACTTTTTTGCAGCCATGTAAACTGAGCACTACACTAGACCCTACATATAGTGGACTGGACAGATCTTTGATTGGCATTGTTCTATGAAAGAGATGCATGCAGCTGTTGCTGGCAATGTTCTTTCTGTGACCTGTGCTGTGTATAACTTTAAGGAAGAGAGGGTGGGGTCCACAACCTATTGTTTTATGTTTCATGCTCTCTCAGTGTTCCTGTCATTTCCCAGGGCAATGAAGACCTGGAACTTCCTTAACTTCATACAACAGATTTAAGGTGCTGAAAAGGTGTTGCCATGCTGTACTATTAAATTGCGTGGTACTAAAGCTTTATATAGGATTAGAAGCAAACTCTTCTTGTCTAAGGCTCCATTTTGGAAATATGCCCTTTTATCTTTTTTTTTTTTTTTTTTTAACATTTCTCCATTTTTTCCCACATGGCTTACTTAACCAACAATAGCATAAAGGTGGAAAAATTGTGTCACAGCTGAGCTCAAAGAGAAAACAAGGCAAAGAACAACTCTCTTTTCCCCCAACATTTTCAGAAGCTTTTCTTATCACCTTTTGGAAATGAAAGGTCTCCCTACAGCTTCCTCTTTCAACAAAACACATGCAGCCTCCTGGGAATCAGAATGAAGTATCAATGAGCAACAAAGAGGAACTGCCAAACTTCCTAAAAATTTTTTAAAAAGTACCATGTTAGAGCAGGTGTCTTGGGGTCTAAGTGCCCCATTGGTATTTATGCACCATTCTGACATGGATAAGAAATAATCCTATTAACACACATTCTGCGTTACCCAGTGTAAAAGGAAACACAATTAATCTAATACTTACCCCATATGTGAATGTTAACCAGGTTGTTTTTTTAAAGGCAAATACTGGGAATATAGAAATCAAAAATATATGCCAAAGCAAAATAGGCTAGCTTTCGAATGTTCGTGTTCATACAGTACTTTTGGTCCAAACGCTGTCCATGTCTTTCTGCAGAACCCTATTAAATCTCACTGCATTTACTGGTAAATCCAGGCAACATTTCATAACAAATTTTCTCAGAAGAAAAAAGAACCATAATCGCAGCTGTTACAAAAAGAGGATCTGAGATCAGAAACATCTACAGAGTAGTAAGATACAAGCATTGTTTTATATTCGTTGTTCTAGTAAATAGTGCCTTGATTTATATTATCATGCAAAGAGCTATAGATATTTTTTTTCTTAGAAGGATTTTATTTCTAATACTTTCAAAAAAATGTACTAGTATGCAGTAACAAGAATTAAATTGTTGAAGTGCATTTGTTGCAAGGGATTACTTTCAATTGCTTACTTTTTTTTTTTTTGAATTTGCCTCCTTGTATAAGATTACATTGTATTAACAAAGTACAAGCAATATGGTAATGTCTTGCCAGGCTTAAAAATAGCTTGAAGCATACTTCTTGGGATGCAAATTCCACTTGTCAGTTGTAAAGGCCAATTATGATTCTTTAAAAACAAAATTAACTGTCCCATTATGGATCATTTGAGGGGGTAGAATGGAAAAAAGAAATCCAACAAATGATTAAGTCATCTCCATCTGGAATATGAAGACAAGACACTGTCAAATAAACCACCAACAAAAATTTACACTGATCTGTGGTAGAAAGAGAATAGAAACCCTGGGAATTATAGCTACTCTAACAGACAAAATTTTATTTTGAGCAACAAAAAGGAACTGCCAAACTTCCTAAAAGTTTTTTTAAAAGTACCATGTTACAGCAGGTGTCTTGGGGTCTAAGTGGCCCGTTGGTATTTATGCACCATTCTGACATGGATAAGAAATAATTCTATTAACACACATTTTTATTACAAAAATTTTTAACATAAAATTTTATTTTCTCTGTTAGACAAAATATGACCAGTACATTCTTAAAAAAGTGTGAGGCCCCACATGGAGTGCTGCATCCAGGTCTGGGGCTCCCAGCACAAGAAGGATGTGGAACTGTTAGAGCGGCTCCAGAGGAGGGCCGCAAAGATGATCAGAGGGCTGGAGCAGCTCTCCTGTGAAAAAAGACTGAGAGAGCTGTGGATGTTCAGCCTGGAGAAGAGAAGGCTCCAGGGACACCTCATTGCAGCTTTTGACTGCTTAAAGGGAGCTCATAAAAAATATGGAAAACAACTTTTTCTCAGTCAGATAACAACAGGACAAGGGGGAATGGCTTTAAACTAAAAGAGGGGACATTTAGATTATATACAAGGAAAAAAATCTTCACTCGGAGGGTGGTGAGGCATTGGAGCAGGTTGCCCAGAGAAGCTGTGGATGCCCCATCTCTGGAAGTGTTCAAGACCAGGTTGGATGAGGGCCTGGGCAATCTGATCTAGTAGGTGGCATCCCTGCCCATCACAGGGGGGTTGGAACTGAATGATCTTTAAGGTCCCTTCCAACCCAAGCCATTCTATGGTTCTATGTTTCTATGATAAAGGATGAATAAAAAAATCATTAGATAGCTATATAGTGGGAACAGTTGTAATTTACTTCTTAGCAGCTGCTTTGAGTTACAGCCCTCTTAGAAGCAGATATGTTGTTTTCTCTCAAACATAGTCTGGAACCTCTGGAGTTATCACTGAATGTGACTCATAATGGTTTTATGCAGTACCAGCAAGTAAAAACTGTTCCCGATTAAAGGAAAATTCCAGAATTTTGTTCAGCTGCATTTAGATGTTTTTCAGTATTTATAGCAGAGTGACTCAGAAACCATGTCTGTTACAAAATCAAAACCGAGAATAAGTCTGCCATTTAGGCAAGTCAGAATGGGCAATTTCAGAACCAGCTTTGGACATCTCATTTTGGACACTAGTTTGTTTTGGCTAATTAATTCTATTCTTGTAAATACAGTTTTCTGGAAACTTTTTCAGCAGCTAGGAAAAGAGAATGGGAAAATTCTCTAAGATATTGAACTGAGTCAGCTACAATTTCAGTGATTCACAATTACTAAACCAGCACAATAAAGAGCTTCTCAAACTTGTTATTGGCTCCAGTTCATTTCTGAAGATTCATGGAATCATAGAAACAGGGTTGTACAGGACCTCTGGAGGCCATCTAATCCAGTGTCCCCATTGAACTGGAAACATCACCACCTATACATCAGGTCCGTGATGGCTCTGTCCATCCTGGTCTTGAAAATCTCCAACAATGGAGAGCTTCTGCATCCTCTCTGGGCAGCTTGCCACAATTCTGCACCAATCTCCTAGTGAATCAGTTTCTCCTAAGGTTTAGCCTGAACCTCTCAAGATGCAGTTTTTGGGCCATTGTCACTTGTTGCACCCTCTGGTGCTATGAGGAACCATTTGGCTTCATCAGCTTTACAACCGCCCTGCAAAGAATTGTAGGCAGCTCTTAGATCACACCTTTGTCTTCTTTTTACCAGAATAAACAGTTTGAGCTCCTTCATCTTGTCCTCACCAGTCACATGCTCGAAGCCCCTGACCCAGCAGGTCTCTGCTGCACTGTCTCTGTCTTCTCCACATCCTTCTTGATGTGGGGTGAAAAACAACAACAACAACAGCAAAACAAACTAAAAAAACGCAACACATCTCTTATTCCATATTTCAACTGCAGCTTCACTAACCCTGAGTACAAGAGCATAATAACATCTTTATATGTGTTAGCCATGCTCTTCTTGATGCATTGCAGCACAGGGTTTTCCTTATTTGCAGTGAGAGTGCACTGTTGCTGAATATTCAGTCTGGCATCTACCTTATCCCAAGGTCTTTCTCAGCAGTACTTTCTCCAGACTTGGGCAACAAGGCTCATTCTTTCAAAGCTATATTTTGAGTGTTCAGATGTTTCTTTCAGAGTGAGCATGGGAACAGGACTTCAGAAGACCAAATCAGAACAATGCAGACAGTTCTGGGAGGAGGAATGCTAGATAATTGCCTGCTTTGGGCAAGTCACTGTAGATTGTAGTTTTGGTGTTACTTGTTAAGAATTAAGATAAAATGTGGCAAGTACTCAGTGTTTTAGAGTGTCTCACACTGACAAAAATATCATGAGACAAGGTTGATGGAGGAAAAAGCATTCCTTTTTCTGGGTCATGATTTCCATACTACTGGGAACAATGTTTTAGTTTAAGTGGTATTTTCAGATTATGTATATCTTATTGTCAAACTGTAACATTTCAATTTCATTCATCTTCATACGCAAGAAGGGCATCTATTAGGGGTAAAACAAGAAACAGGGAACAAGATGATGGAAAGAAACTCTATCTCATCATTTAATCTCTTAAATATATACCACTCAATTATCTAAAAATCCTCAGCTAACCAGGTATCAGAGAAATACATTTCAGATTCTTTAGGAGACACAGTTATTGTAATATCATTCTAGAGCAACTGAAGCCAGTGCAGTGCAGTTAGTCTATAGCTGACTGGGTCTATAGCTGGTTAGTCTATAGCTAACTGGCATTTCCAAAAAGCAGAGACATGACAGTTTTGGTTTTGGAAAACAAAGAAACAGACAAACAGACCAAAAAAAAATCAATGCTCCCCTCCCTCAGAATATCCACTCACCTTTGGCACTCTTGATCCTGTAATTCTGGATTCACTTAGCAAGCCAGTAATCCCTGATCCCTCCATGTCCTAATGGAAGAGAAAAACACTACAGAACTTAAGAATTAATCTTTTTTTTTTTTTTTTTCTTCAGCTGCTGATTTTTCTGGAGTCCTGTAAAA
Source organism: Anser brachyrhynchus (assembly GCF_964034855.1). NCBI lineage: Eukaryota > Metazoa > Chordata > Aves > Anseriformes > Anatidae > Anser > Anser brachyrhynchus. The sequence continues at coordinate 48,211,105 of NC_137695.1, read as the reverse complement.
AAATGGGCAGATGTTGAACATATATATATATTTTATGCTTTCTCATTGGCCTTTTATTTTAAATCAACGCGTGGTGTTCTAGAGATAGGCTCTTTTCAAATGAGATAAGAGCGTGTTGATCTTTCATACAGAAACTCTGGTCTTTACAAACTTGTCACTTTGACGTTATGTCTCTGACACTTGAGTCTGGACAGCAACAGGCACCTGTGAGAGAATCTCAGTTTTACGTATGTGCTACGTTTAAATGTGTTGAGATAGTATTTCTCTGTTTAACACTTCTTGTCACCTTGCTGCTGAAATACTATAATGACTAGTAAGGGTTACATAACTGAATTAAGGCAGGGAGGGCTTGCATGCTGTTTTTTAAGAGCAACAATCATTATTCAAAAATAAAGGTCCTTCATAACTTTCACAGTTTAATTGTGAATTTCTGCTTAAAGTGCAGCTGACTGAAATGGAGCGGGAAGAACTGTTCTGCCAAAAAATGTGGAATTAATTAAGATGGGAGAGACCTCAGAGGCTACCCAGTCCAACTTTCTGTTGATAGTAGGGTCAACTTTGAATTCGAATCAAGTTGGACAGGGCTTTGTCCCTTCAGGTCTTGGAACTCACCAGAGATGGAGGTTCTACAGCCTCTCCAAGCACCTGTTCCAATGCTTGTCTGTCCTCAGGGTGAAAAATATTTTACTTCTGTCAAATCTGAACCTCCCGTTTCAGTTTATGATTACTGTTGCTCATCCCTCTGTGCACCACTGTAAAGATCCTGGCTACATGTCTTCTCAGTAACCTCCTTTCAGGTATTTAAAGGGACCTTAAGTCTTCTCTAGACTAAGCAAGCTTAGTCCCTTGAGTCTTTCCTCATAGGCAATGTGTTTCAGGTGTACAGATCATTGTCCTGGCTCTCTGCTGACTTCAGAAAGATCTCGGAGAAATGGAAGATCTTGTGGGAAACACCCATATTTCCTGTGGATATGTTCTAGTGACTTTAAAGGAGACTACACAGAAAGTAACAACTACCATTTGGCTCCCATTGTTCTGACTGTGACATTCCAAATCCAGGGCATAACCAGGAGGTGCCAGTTCTGAAGCAGACAAAGAAGTACAATTGTAGGTTGCCATAGTTCTCTATCTTAGCCCCAGAACCATTTCAGCCACATACTCTGATTACTAGCCTTAAGCCTATTCCAGAACTTGTCAGACTGTGTTGCAAAGTGTCTGGACCAACCATGCCAGCAGGAAACCACTGTTTTCTTCTTAGATGCATTTCTAAATGTAGTTGAGCAGACTCAATTACTTCTTTCTTCTGAAAATGGAAAATACTGATATTTCATTGTTCCTCTTCCTTGTTCACAGCCATATAGCCTTCATTTTCAACATCTGTGCCACATATTGAATCCTCTGACTTTTCTGTGAGTTATTTAAACTCACTAATATGGCAGAAAATTAGTGGATTTTTTTGGGGTGTGTGTGTGTGGATAGTTCTCTAAAATTTTAGTACATTAAATTTACTTGTGGAAGGATTGATAGAACACTGGATGTTAGTGTATGTGAAGGGCAAGCATGTGCCAGGAACAGCTGCAGACAGGAGGAGGAGCAGAAAGAAAATAAAATCTTCACCTCTTAGTAACAATGAGCCTTTTTATCAGTTTATCATGTTTAGAGGACCCATACTCCTAGTGAGCACTCCTTAGCTTTCTGCATAGTTATTGACTTGAAATGGCTCAGATTGCCATGGATCTTATGTATTCTGGTGACAGTGTAAGGAAAAGGGTAGGAAAACCAATTACATCAGCTTAAGCTGCTATGGAATGAGTTTAGTGCTGAAATTATGGAAAATGTCAAACGATCTGACTCCAGTGAAAAGGAGAGATCTTGTTATTTTATTTTTTCCCACCAACTCTATGAGGGCAAGTACAAGAGAAGCAGAAGGAGTGCACAGCTGAAATTGAGACCTTCTGTTTAAGGACCAAGGTGGGGGATAACGAGTCGTTAGATTGGTTCAAGTCCTTCCATGTAACTTCACCTGAGAATGAATGTTACTTAGACTTCATTTTGCTCCTCCATCAGATATCAGAATGACAAATAACATCAGAAAATCTGCTGAGATTCTGTTTGGCCTGTTTAACCAAACACTCACTACTTAGAGTAAACCATAAAATGTGTTTCTGGGCCCTTCCTTCCTTTGCCTCCACTCCTCTTTAAATGATCCATCTGTGCCAGTATACTTTCATTTTAAGAGAGTGCTTGATGCCTGCTTTATATAACATACCATCGATTTTGACATCTGCATATTTTAATAGGTTTACCAGGTACCTTCTGCAGCTCAAACTGTTCTTTTGGCAAGCACAAGTGCCAGCAAACCCCATGCCATTTGTTTTTTGCACATAGCTGATCACAGATGCTAACAAGTGCTAACAGGAATGTTTTGCATAGACAGCCTTACAGCAGTAAACACACTGCCAACCAAAAGGCAGTGTTGCCCTAACAAATTGGCATACCACATTGCTGCTTTAACAGATGGCAGGGGCGAGCCTCTAAAAGATCAGCAAGAATTAGCAAGCCTGTCTCAGAGAAATTACAATCACAGCAATTCTATTTGGACTGGATGAAGTCTAAGATGAAGCTAGACATGATATTATTGATGCAGTTAGAGTTGGTATCTCTCTCTATCTGTGTCCATAAAAGTAGGAACTGTCAGTTTTCACAATGTCATGCTTTTCTGCCAAGTATTACAGACTTTGTCCCTCTTTGAATTAGGCATCAGAAGTGGCAAATTTTGGTCCTAAGTACCTGCCTGCAGGGGCTCTCTTTGGTGGCACAACAAGGCAAAGGTTGCTTCTACTCGAATGAATGGGGAAGAGTGGAGCATCCCTTAACATCTGTGATCCTGAAGGGTCACAGAAAGTGACTATCAGTCAGACAAGCCATCCCAGGATCAAACAAAGACCAGGCCTAGGATGAAGATGTGGCTTATTACCAGCCCTTTCCTCATTCTGAGGCAAGCATATATTAATCAGGGAAGACTCTGTACCAGCCTTTGTAGTATGTCGAAGTTAATGCAATAGAGTGTTTGTATAGTTAGACTTCATGCTATTCTTTACTAAAAATTGCAGTGGTGGCAGTTAAGAACTTGTTAGCTGCTGGAGAGTTTTTTTGCCCATTGAAATCCATGGATGTCAGTGACATTATTACTTAGTAGTGTACATAGTATAATACTGTTTAGTTAGATATCAGATGTTAGAATATGCCTCTAAACAAGCATTAATGGTCACCTCTGTACTTGGAGTACTCAAAGTGTCTCTATAGTAAAGAAGAGAGAAATAAAAAAGAAGCACTTTAGATACTGGCAGAAACATGTATTTATCTGTGAATTAACTGGCATCTTTTAAACACCATCACTTTACAAATGCAATTCTATAGATGGCCAGCAGTTTTGTTCAAAACTGCTTACTTTCCTGATGAAACTGTCCTCAGCTTCTATGCAACCTTGTATTGTATTCCATGAAATAATAATAATAATAAGAAGAACAACAACAACAATAATAAACAACTCTGGAAACACTTTTCTGAGTCAAACTGCTAGATTAGAAATGAAAAGCACACAAAAAGAGAAGGCAAAAACTCATATGTGACTGTTGATGCAGGCAATCTGTCAACATTGCTTCACAAACATGTTAATATGGCAGCTCTAAAACCTGAGTGTGCTCCCTTTGCCTTGCTGTACTGCACAGCTCCTTTCTGTTCCAAAAGAATCATCTCAATGAGTAGTTCTAAAATGACATGTAAAACTCAGATAGAGCTGACCAGATACCGTATTTTAAAGTGATGAAGGTATTGTTTTCAGAAGTAGAAAGTAGGATTTGCAATCTCTTTTTCTTTTTCATTTTTTAATAGAAAAAAATTCTTCTGAGTAGAACAGACTATGAAGCCACAAATGTCAATAAGTTTTCTCTGTATTTCCATCTTACTGAAGAAATTAAACTCATGGCTTCAAAAATGACAGCATGGGAAAAGTAGAAGCTTAAGTGGGACCTGCAGCTTGATTTTAATGAATACTGGCAGGTCTCTAGATATATACAGATTTACTCTAAATTATTTACACGGAAAAGATGGTGCCAAAGAAGCTTTTCCATGTAATGCAGTAGTAGCTTTGAGTATCTGATATTAGCAATTATATTTTTATATAATACACAATATTAATATTTATTTACTGAATAATTGAATGAAAAGTGCCTAAATAAGAATATTATAGAATAATAGTTCTGTTGGAAGGGACCTACAAAGATCATCAAGTCCAACTGCCTGACCTCTTCAGGGATAATCAAAACTTAAAGCATATTAATGAGGGCACTGGCCAAACATCTCTTGAATACTGAGAGGGATGAGGCATCAACCACCTCTTTTGGTGTAAAGAAATTTTACCTAATATCCAATCTGAACCTCCCCTGGTAGAACTTCGTGCCATTCCCATGTGTCCTATCACTGGTTACAAGGGAGAAGAGATCAGCACCTCTATCTCACTAGTCACTTGCTGAGGTGATCGGCTCTGGGGCAGATACGTTCTCCAGCAGCATTGCGGCCTGCAGGGTATTTCCTGCATAGAGGTCCCTTGAGGCAGCTGAGGGAGCCACCAGGACCCTACAGCCCTCTCGAGGACGGCTGACAAGCCTTGGGCAGAGCCAGGAGTGCTTCTCCTCAGTCATACAAAGCAAGCAGCCCCTAGGAGTGCAGCAAACAGGGCATGGCATGTCAGTCAGAGTGTGGCGTGGGTCCTTTATTTTGTATTCTGGGATCAGCAGAGGAAGGGCCTTCTACTGTTACAGAAATGTTGTCCACCCGCCGAGCCAGCTGGTCTGAGGCTGAAACCCAGATGGAGGGGCCACAACCTCCCTAGGCAGATGCCTGCACCCAAACAGACCTCCTGAGGATTGAAAGATGTGCTCAGACCTTCAGTTCCAGGGAACTCCATTCACTGGTAGTCCCCCTGGGTCCTGAAGGCAGAGGTGGGTGTCATGGGTGCAGGTGTGCCCACCTGGATGAACTTTTCAAAGAGGTGGCTCTGTTACGAGAGGAGCTCACCAGAAAATGTAGCGTCCAGGAATCTGAGTGGGAGATTAACAAATGATGTTACGCACTGACACGGGCCAAGCAACAGCCCTGCCTTAAGTCCTGGCAAAGGGATGGTAAACAAACTTCCAGCTCTGAATGAACACATTTGAAAGACTCACATGACAAGGGAGAGTGGTCCTTTGTCTCTGCTCGGAGCGAGAGGAAGAGTCTCTCCCTTGCCCCCAAAGTGCCCCTATGCAACAGATACAATGCTCTGGGACTGGAAAAAGAATACATGAGTTATGGTCAAGACCCAGGAAAGAACAACCACACAAAGCTGGTCTAACCAACCACCTGTATTAGAACCAGTGCCACTAAAAAAGCATGAAGGTTGTTAGTTATTGGGAAATTCATTGCTGAGAGGCACCGAAGCACTCTTTTGTTATCCAGACAATCTCTCTAGAGAGGTTTCCTGTCTGCCTGGGGCCCACATTCTTGATACTACAAAGGAGCTACCAAGTCTGGTAAAACCAGAGGACTATGAACCATTCCTACAGTTTCATGTACGATCAAACACCACAGTGAGGCAAGTCTGAAATATCAAAACGGACTTTATGTCCCTTTAAAAGATGTTGAAGGGATTGGGCGTGCAAGTACTGTTCTCCTGTATCCTCCTAGCTGGAAACTGGGACCTAAGAAGAAGATGAATGGATTAGGTGAATGAATGGCTGCACGACTGGTGTTATGCTCTGGGTTTTGGGTTCTGTGATCTCAGACACACCTTCAAGAGACTGGGCATGTTCACAACAGATAGAGCGCACCTGACCAGGTGGGGCAAGAGTGTTCTGGGCAGCAAGCTGGCTGGACTTATTATCTGAGCTTTAAACTAGATTCAGTGGAGGAGGGGGATATAGTTCTGAGGGACAGAGAAGAACCAGGGAACACAAACACTTTAGGAAACAACAGGGAAATACCTGTGAATGGTCCCGTAGGAATTAGGGAAGGCTCCTCTAAAAAGGTGATGTGGCTGACAGCCCAGCTGAACTGTAGCCATACTGTAGTCCCAAAGCTGGGAAAAAAAACAAGGAAACCTTGAAGAAAATAGGGAGGCCTGTAGCTTATGTAGTCTTTCTATAGCTTGTGTAGTCTTTTAGCTGAGAAAATAAAGAAAGAGAGAAACAGGTAGCCTTGAGCTAGCAGAAGCAAGGAAGATAAGGGATAAAAGGTAAAAAATAAGAACGAGAAAAACTGCTCTGGACTGACCTATAGTAACCTTTTGCTCATTAAGGGTCATTAACACATTAAAAGTCACACTCATCAAAATGCTAATGTATGCTAATGTGAGATTTGGTGTTGTCCCCTCCTCTCCCTCCCTGCCCATTCATCTGTAATGCACAAACTCAGTAGAGATAAGTTAGGTGAGCTGTAATAGCCAATCAAAAGTAGCCAAAGAGATAGTTTTCAAAAGTTTTCTGTGTATAAATGACGGTGATTCCAGTCAGAGGTGTACTTGCTTTGCGAAAGATCACTGAGTAGCTGACTCTGCAGAGTTATATAATTAATTAATTAACAGACCTTCATCTTTATCAAAGGCCTCACTGAAATCCAGAAAAATTAGACTTGCTGCCTTTCCTTTGTCCACCAAGCAGGTGACCTTATCATAGAAAGAGATCAAATTACTAAAGAAGGCCTTTCTCTTGATAAACATATGTTAACTATGCCTGATAATAGCTTTGTTCCTGAAATGCCTTTCAATGTCCCCCACGACAATCTTCTCCATAACTTTTTCTAGAGACTGAAGTTAGACTAATGGGTTGTAGCTTCCTAGTTCTTCTGTTATGCACCTTTTGTAAATGGGTTTAACATTGGCTGGCTTCCAGTCATTAAACAAATCCATTCCTTGCATGGTCTAAACATTGCCAATTACATGGTCAAGTGCCCACAATAAAAAGAATTGTGGGTTACCCAGAGGCAAATTTCAGTCTGTAGCAAATGACTCCGTATGTCATCAATTCATTCTTAGTCGTGAAATATACAGATGATTACAATGCCCCTTCTCTGAAGGAAGCATATCCATAACTACAACAAACCCCGTAACAGCAAAATACCTCAAATCCCGAACCGTAGCTTAGACCTGTGGATCCAGGAGGTCCAGGTGGTCCAGGAGGCCCTGGGGGTCCTGGAGGTCCTTGTTTCCCAGGAGAGCCATGAGGACCAGCTTCTCCTTTGGGGCCTATTAATCCAGTGTCTCCAGTATTACCCTAAAATAAAAGGTCAGTCGATTCTTATACTGAACATGAAAAGGTTGACGTAGTTAAGTGCTTAGGATTCACAATAATAATCTTAATAGACTTAGCCCTTTTCAGTGGTACATTCTAAGTAACATGCTGTGTTGGAATGATACTGCTTTCCCATAATCCATAAAGTCACTGTCTGTTTCATTTTTATCTTTACCTTTGGACCCACGGAGCCAGGAAGACCTCTATCACCCTGTAAAAGAAAACCATCCTTATTATGTACAGTAGGAGCATTAATCAGGAAAAAAAAAATCAGATGAATGTGATTGCTTAATTAAAATACTAACAAATTTCTGTGTTGTTTATCTTGATGTCATAATGTCCTTTATATGAACCATTAGGCCCCTTAGTTAAAAGGAAAACAATCTGTTATTCAGGAGTTATATTAACAAATGACTACCTCTGGTCTGGGATGCATACAGGAAGCAAACCTATATTTCAATTATTGCTGCAGATTTTCAGATTTCTAGACTACACAGAATTAAACACTGTGGGTCACATCCTTATGCTTCTAAACTTAAATGACAAAGCCCTCATGGACTATAGGAGAAGCGGAAACTGATCTGGCGTGGAAACAAGCAAGTTGTCTACGGTACCAGTCCAAACAAGGGATATGATTACCAGTATGGTTTTCAGACTTTTGTGCAGCAATCAGATTTTTTGGTTTGCTTTTATATACTTTACCTAAATGCCATTTCCCCACATCTAATGTATGGAAAAGACAGAAACTCACTGCATATAAATATTCATTTTCTAAATTGCACTGAATCTAATGGACTTAATTGTTATATTGGCAAGCTCCTGTGCTTACACATTCAGTAGAAACTTTGTTTAAGTAAGTTCTGAAAAAATGAGTAAGCATCAGCACTGAAACGATAACAATGATTTCTTCAAAAAGTAGTGGCTAAAAACCATATCATATGTCACTCCAAGGAACTTTCCACTCTTCTATGCATCCTGCAGTTTCACCCTGTAGTATTCTATGTAGTAACCAGGAATAATTATTACACTATCGCACTATAGATTAAAACAGGTTTTCAGGAAAAAATGCATAGTAGAAATGGAAAAATCATATTTTCCCATGGTGTTGGGGATTGTATTGAGCAGGAACAAAAATGTAGTACTTCACTTCTAATTAACATTTGTCAATGTATGTACATAATGTAGAAAACTGTCTCAGTGAGGCAAAACAGTTGACTTTTTTGCCAGTTTTTTGAGTATTATACCCTGTTTGAAAATTATTTTTCTCTTTCAGATAATTCTGTTTCCTATAATCTGAAAGTCAGGTCGAGTTTGCTTCAGGTAGAATTTATTCTCTTCTTAAAATCCTTTATGTAAAACTCAAGCCACTGTTTACAATAGAGGCAAGGTGTGACTGCCTGCTTTATAAGATTCATTCTTTGTTTTCTGGATAGCTGCTAGATCCCATGTGTTCTGTAGTTCTACCAACATCAGTCTTTTGAAATCACAAGTCAGACCCTACATTCTCCAGATTGATATTAAAAAATCTTTCAATTTAAAAAAATAAATATGTCAATATTCTCTCTGTTTTGGAGGTTTTTAATTTCCCTTGTAGTATGTGAAATTTCAAGGTTCACTTAGGAGTCTACTTTCAAGTTCTTGTGCTGAAACCTAAGTGTAGATGGTCACTGAAGGATTAAATTTTCCCGTAGCCACTAAAAGAATGTGAGACTTAGAATCACAGAAAAAGGGTTACACAGGATCTCCAGAGGCCATCTAATCCAGTGTCCCCCTTGAACTGGAAACATCACCACCTATACATCAGGTCCGTGATGGCTCTGTCCATCCTGATCTTGAAAATCTCCAACAATGGAGAGCTTCTGCATCCTCTCTGGGCAGCTTGCCACAATTCTGCACCAATATCCTAGTGAACCAGTTTCTACTGAGGTTTAGCCTGAACCTCTCAAGATGCAGTTTTTGGGCCATTGTCACTTGTTGCACCGTCTGGTGCTATGAGGAACCATTTGGCTTCATCAGCTTTACAACCACCCTTCAAAGAATTGTAGGCAGCTCTTAGATCACACCTTTGTCTTCTTTCTACCAGAATAAACAGTTTGAGCTCCTTCATCTTGTCCTCATCAGTCACATGCTCGAAGCCTCTGGCCCTGCAGGTCTCTGCTGCACTGTCTCTGTCAGAATCACAAATTGCTGAGGTTGGAAGAGACCTCTGAAGATCATCTAGTCCACCCCCCGTGATGAGCAGGATCACCTCGAGGACATTGAGCACAATGGCATCCAGGTGGGTTTTGAATATCTCCAGAGAAGGAGACTCCACAACCTCTATGGGCAATCTGTTACAGTGCTTTTTCACCCTCACAGGAAAGAAGTGCCCTCTCATATTCAGATGGAACTTCCTGTGCTTCAGTTTGTGCCTGTAGCCTCTTGACCTCTTGCTTGGCACAACTGAAAAGAGACTGGTTCCATACTCTCGGCACCCTTCCCTCAGATATTTATACACATTGATGAGGTTTCCCCTCAGTCTTCTCTTTTCCAGGCTAAACAGGCCCAGTTCTCTCAGCCTGTCCATGTACAACAGGTGCTCCAGTCCTCTAACCATCTTTGTAGCCCTCCTCTGGACTCACTCCAGTAGTTCTATGTTCCTCTTGTACTGGAGAGCCCAGAACTGGACACAAGACTCCAGGTGTGGCCTCACCAGGGCTGAGTGGGGGGGGGGGGGGGGGGGGAGGATCACCTCCCTTGACCTGCTGGCAACACTCTTCTGAATGCACCCCAGGATACCATTGGCCTTCTTGGCCAAAATGCAGCTTGCTGACTCGTGGTCAGCCTGCTGTCCAGCAGGACTCCCAGGTCCCTCTCTGCAGAGCTGCTCTCCAACAGGTCAGCCCCCACCCTGCACTGGTGCTTGGGGTTACTCCTCCCTAGGTGCAGGACCCTGCACTTGCCCTTGTTGAACTTCATGAGTTTCTTCTCGGCCCAACACTCCAGCCTGTCAAAGTCCCTCTGAATTGCAGCACAGCCCTCTGGGGTATCAGCCACTCCTCCAAGCTTTGTGGCGTCAGCAAACTTGTTGATCGTGAGCTCCGCTCCATCATCCACGTTGTTGATGAGTAAGCTGTAAGGTGTAAGTAAAACACCTGCACACTGCAATCCCCTGCTCCGCTGCAGAACATGGCTGCCCTGGAGCCGATGTTGTCCACATCCTTCTTGAAGTGGTTGTGCAGTATAAAGGGGAAACATATTGAGAGTGGCATTTTTTGCAGTATGTGATTTTTGTTCAATAGTAGAATAAGAAAATCTCTCTGCTGGATGCTATCATCCCTTGCTTCTACTCGTGTTTCCCACTCTTCCCCTTGTGTTGGTTGTAGAACCATTTGATCCTCGATTATGCCATTCACTGCAGCAAGTCAACGGAAAACTAAGTAACCCTCTGCTGCCACATTAGCATGCTGAAACATCTCACCAAAGGCTGAGAGAAGGCTGAAGCTGCCACAAGTGCGGGGTTGGGATATCATAGCTTGAAATGGCAACACTGCAGCAGTCAAGAGTTCAGACAGACATAGGATGCTGCAGAAGTTTAAAAACGTTGCTGTGCTAGTGGTCAGCAGACCTGCCCTTATGTGACTTGGGATAAGGCATATAGAGCAGACCACAGAATTCAAATTTAAGTCATTCCAGTGGCCCTCCTATACACACACAAACCATGGAGAGAAGTTTCTGCAGTCTGGATTAGGAGCTGGAGTTCTTTCTTTCTCCCTAGAGACTTCCCAGCTTTTTATTTGTGAATCGCAATAGAGTAACTCATATTGCATTTTGAACATCGCATGATGCAGAAAATGAGACTGCATCCACCTGGATTTCTCAGTATCTCTTTTCCAATATGTTCTAATAAGTCATTAACATCTGGATTCAGTAAAAAATTGTTGAAGTCAGCCAACACTGTGTTGCAAGGGGCAACACAGATGTTTAACTTACCTTTTCTCCCTTCTGTCCTGGTGGGCCAACCACTCCATCAAGCCCAGGAAGACCTGGAAGACCCTGTGGATGATAGTAAATCTAAAGCAGGTGGCATTTGATAGTCCTCTTCCTAGTACATACAGGCAAGTATTTTGGACCTACTCATGAAACAAAAGTGTGAAATACTATGTGGCACCAGGTACCAGATAACACCACTAAGTTCGAACATCTGTATTTCTTGTCTACTGAGAATTCGGTTTTGTATCAAAACATTATTTAAATACATATTAATAGAAAACCATATCAAATCATTGCATAATGAAAATAATAATAAATATGTAAAATAATGGTGTTACACAAGCAGGGATTGAACTCCACATGCATGTCAGCCCTCTATCCAGTAATAGTCTGAGCAGTGCTCAGACCACACATGGGCTCCTCAACTCCTTTCTCTACCATTGAGAGTTCTGGCATACTGTAGAAGATTTTGATGAAGACTAGCTGGCTGGGGCTATATTTCTTCTTTGTAATCAAAGCAGAAAACTTATTGGAAGGGCTGACAGGCTGTGTGTGTGGCAGGATGAGCAAAGCCTGAAAAGAACACTCTAGGAATATGACCACTGTGTAGGATACTGGAGAGCTGCTGTCACTTAGTCCATCCTCCTGGAGCTCTTTTCTGTTAAACCATGGGGTTTTCAGGCATGAATTCCTTAATTAAGTGTAAGAAAGAAAGAAAAATATTTTCCTGACATCATAGTCCTTCGTTTCTTATTGGCAGGATTCCTAACTGGTGGAGCAGGTGTGCTGTCACTACAACCTTTTGTCCTGCTCCCTACATCCTCTAGACCTGAGGCTCCTTCCCTTCCCAGGCCTTGGGGTTTTATTCCAAGAAAACAAGGCTATAGGAAGATGGTGGTGGAAAGAGGATTGCAGACAGATGGGCTTTATATACTCCTTATCCTTATACTTTTACTTATCCTTATATTTATCCTTTTATACTGTCAGGATATCTAAACCCAGCTCAGCAATCTAAACCCAGGCCCTAAGGCTTAGACGTGTTAAATGAAACAGGATCACTAGAGCTTCAGGCATGTTTAAAGCTAATCCTTACAGGTTATGTCAAGAGTACATTACATTAGCCTGTGTAGGTTGTCACTGTCATCACAGCAGCACAAAGTTCAGTGCAGGCTAGCCTTGTTATTGAAGGTTTTTTAGGCTGGCACTCTCTGAGCTCCATGCTGCTGCTCAAGCACTGTTGACTACTTTGAAGATTACCCAGAATCTATAAGAACTGTCCTATGCTAATGTAACTGAAGGACAAACGTATCCAGGCTGGATCTTGTTGTTGGATCGGGGGCTAACTCTGCAGACAGACAACAAACCATTGAGAACACAAGACTGCAATCTTACAAGAGTTACTGCATAAAACCATTAAAAATATATATTGATAATTTATAGAAAGCAAAGGATAAAAAATGAAAGGGCCACCACTCTAATTTAATAAATGTTTAATGTTTGTTTTCAAATTTAAGTGAGTGACAAATTTCTAAGAATCTGGATTACAACTGCTAACTATGTGGAACCCTCTTGTCAAGGCTCCTTTAAATAGCCAGTTCTAAAACATGTCAGTGAAAAGCTTGGATGAAAAATACTGTATATTGAGCCAATTCTGAATGAACATAGAATCACAGAATGAAACATAGAATCATAGAACGGCTTGGTTGGAAGGTATCTTAAAGATGAGATGTCCAAATCTGGTTCTGAAATTGCCCATTCTGACCTGCCTAAATGACAGGCATATTCTCAGTTTTGGTTTTGTAACAGACATGGTTTCCAAGTCACTCTGCTATAAATACTGAAAAAAATCTTAATGCAGCTGAACAGAATTCTGGAATTTCCCTTTAATCAGGAATAGGTTTTTATATACTTGCTGGTACTGCATAAAACCATTATGAGTCACATTCAGTGATAACTCCAGAGGTTCCAGACTATGTTTGAGAGAAAACAACATATCTGCTTCTAAGAGGGCTGTAACTCAAAGCAGCTGCTAAGAAGTAAATTACAACTATTCCCACTATATAGCTATCTAATGATTTTTTTATTCATCCTTTATCATAGAAACATAGAACCATAGAATGGCTTGGGTTGGAAGGGACCTTAAAGATCATTCAGTTCCAATCCCCCTGTGATGGGCAGGGATGCCACCTACTAGATTGCCCAGGCCCTCATCCAACCTGGTCTTGAACACTTCCAGAGATGGGGCATCCACAGCTTCTCTGGGCAACCTGCTCCAATGCCTCACCACCCTCCGAGTGAAGATTTTTTTCCTTATATATAATCTAAATCTCCCCTCTTTTAGTTTAATGCCATTACTTCTTGTCCTATTACTACACTCTCTGACAAAGAGTTCCTCTCCAATTTTCTTGTCGTTCCATTTTAGGTAACGTAAGGCCACTTTAAGGTCTCCCTGGAGCCTTCTCTTCTCCAGGCTGAACAACCCCAAATCCCTCAGCCTTTCTTCATAGGAGAGCTGTTCCAGCCCCATTATCATCCTTGTAATAATGTCCCACTAGTACAAATAGTGGCAGCTGTCTTTGAAAAATCCATTTCAAATTTTCTGTCTCTTAGCCATTTATGTACCTAACAGATAAGAATGTATTCCAAAGTTTGTTCCAAAATTACTGAATATACTTACAATAGGTAAATTTCAGGCTAGAATTTTGCCTCTTTCCCAACAACCTTCAGACTGTGGGAAAACGGGCACTTGGAAGTCCTCTACTTTCAATTTCATTCAAAAGTGATAGTCAACAAAAAAACCATGAAATATACTTGTAACATGCTACTGCAAGCTGCTGCCTGAGCACACCAAACCATATCTTTGGCATTAGTCTTCTGCCAGCTTGTCCTGAAGTCCTTTTTGCCTTGACCTACCTGAATACATCCAGTTCCTATCAAGTAGGTTGCTTTCTGGTGATATGCATCGGACAGCATATGTGTGTTACTACATATAGTTTTTCCCCATTTTCTGTTCTAAACTCCAGCATTCAAATTAATTGCAAATAATCTTTCTATATATGTTCACCTCAGCTATACGTAACATGCATATATTCTCTTCCTAAGGACTCTTGATTACTGTCTAGAAAAAACTCCCACTGACTTTTATGTCAGTGCTATTAGAAAGTGGTGCGATATATGAATTCAATTTGGACATTGGAAAAAAAGGTTTGAAAGACAACGGAACATCAGAATTGTTTTCCTTAATGTCATTTTGGGAATCTGGACAGATGTGAATATGGACTTTACTACTCAAGTTTTAGTGCTGTGCTAATTTTAGAGATGGGTTGTATAAACTTATTGTGAATAAAAATGCACCTGTAAAATCAAAAGTTTTCCCCCTTTTATTATTTTTCCTGTAGAGTAACTGATATCAAATTTATAGTAAAGTAATGTTTTTAGACATAATGGACCTGAACTCATGTGGCCAACATCAATTTAGTGTTTACTAATTTTATTGCTGAGTGAAGCCCCCTCAATCCAATAGTAGAGTTGCATAGATATACGCAAGGATAGAACACACTGCACATGGACAAAAGACTAACTATAAAAAATACAGGATAATGTTTCGTTTCACAGCATATAACAAAATATCTATGACAGGAAATAAGACGGTTTACTTTCTAAGTTACTATAGTAACAAAACAAGTGTAAGCACTAGTTACTTTGAAGTCCCACTGTTGCACTCCATTTTTTCCCTTAGTAGGAAAGGAAAAAAAAAAAAGAAAAAAAGATTTGTCCTGAAAATGCTTGTACATTTGGGGAATATGTTGGCACATCAGTGGTTTTATCAGGCCCTTGTATAGTCATTAACGCATGTGCAAAGCAGATACTCCTGAGCTGATTTGGTGGGGCTAAGCACACATCTTCTAGAAGTATAACTGATGACAGTGTGCGAGGCTGTGGAGTTTCAGGCCTTTACACATGAATGACTAATACCCTTCCCAAATAACATGCATTCTTTCAACAGAATACTCACAGGTGGATCATGTTGGCCATTTTTTGCTGAAGGTCCGGGAGATCCTGGGTCTTTTTTCTGCACATCTCCTATTCCTGGCCTTCCTGGAGGTCCTGTGGGCCCATCCTCTCCATTCTGACCTTTCTGTCCCTGAGTAAGTAAAAATTTAAATATAATAAATATATTGCATTATCCTGTGGTTTAACTGAGAAAATAAACACCATCATCTATTGGCTGTCTCAAGAGAAAACCAGAAAGCAACAGCATCTACTGACTGCTTGAAGTGGTGGTGTCCTGCACTCTCTTTTCTTTATGGTATAAAAATGGCCTGATTTTCACCCCAAATGGAGCTTCTCTCTCTGAAAATTTCTCATGCTGCACACATTCTTCTCTTTCTATTATAGGAAATAGGTTGAAGCTTCCCTGGAACGTTGGGCTGACTTCTAACTCCATGATGCTATGCCAGGCTGACTCCTAAACCTGTGATCCTCCAAACCCCATGATGTGAATCACCTTAGAAGTGAGACTCTGTCAGTTATTTTGTTGGTTCCCCTTCTGTGTCCATTTCTGGGGTTGTTCCAGTGAATTGGACCATTTTTGAGGTCAGTTGGATCACTATTCTAGGATTGGTTACATATATTTGGTACCAGTAGTCTTATGAATATATATTTTTACATGTATATTTGCTGCCATAGTACTGGTGAGTATCATCTGTCATAAGTATATTTGCTGCTATAGTATTGATAATTTTTTGAACCTATAATACTAATATATATTCGATGTTGTATTATTGTTTTTTTTAATGCCTCTAATTGCATATCTACTACCTCTAGCTGCTCCCACTGTTTATTATTGTTATACCTTTAACATCTGCTATATATTTACTTCCTGATAATAACTTGTACTAGCTTGCCATCCATCTCTCTACATATACACTCACTTTATTAATCATAAGAATACTTGCCAGTGGTGATTTGTGGTATCTGCAATAAAACAGAAAACCTAAGGGAAAAAAAAAGCCTCTGTGTCCTGTATTATGGAATCCTGTGAACCCGCTGTTGCAATCTCTATACACCCACAGGCTGGGAAACCCTTTAGGTCATGACAGTGTCACAAAGGCAAGAGGAATGAAAGGACATTATTTGTTTTCTGGTTAGAAAACTCTGTAATGGTTGGGGAATCAGGAATGTTAATTATTGAAAAATATACTGCTATATGATTATTTTGAAATATGCCAAAAATTTGGGCAAGTGTTTGAGTAGCTTGAGCCCTTCATCTCACAGGAGGATATACCCCAAACTAGGGGTATATGTAGTTCAAATTTGCAGAATCACTCAAAATTCAGATAATGCATTACCTTAAAAATTCATTCAATATCTTTCGAAGTCCAGTATCCCACCACAGAGGATGACTTTGCTACATATGGTGCACAGAGCTATCCTCTTTGGGGTTTCTAGTACCTGCAGTCATATAGGCTGGAGTAATTTACAGAAATTAAAGGGGCTATACAGATATTAAAAGGGCTGCCATTTTTCTTAGCACTGTGTGAAGCCTAAATTAGAGACAGGGTAGTATCTTGCATTTTCTTTTATTTTCCATGTCTAGGAGGCAGGTCCACAGATTTCTACTGAAAAGGAATATCTGATTTTATAAGTGATTTGACAAAACCTGATTTTGAAAATGTGATTAGACTCAATGCTTTGCATGTATTTTACAGTTATTCCTGGTCCTGGCAGAATTTAAATGCCAGTTAAATTCCAACCCATTCCATCTTTGTTAGTCTACTCAGTACAGTAGTGTACTGCACACTTAATGCAGGCAATTTCTGTCAAGAGGGTTCTTGTCAAGTATTCCTGCTCAACATTTACAACAAAAGAGTCTGATCAGGATTTTCAGAAGGCATCTCTGACAGGTGAAAGCTCTCCCGATATCCCCTCTTCTAGAGCACTTCTAAAAAAATGTGCTAGCAGCCTGTAAAGAGGCTAGACATGGCTGTAAACAGCATCTATCCATGTAATTCCTTTGACAGAGACATGAATAATACAAGTGCCCCAAACAACTCTAACAACTTGACTCAAATTTGATCTTTTAGAATGCCTTATAGGGGTGAAAAGATTCAGTCTTAATATTTTATTAGTCAAAGGATTATTATTATTATTATTATTAAGAATGCCAGTATAGCTACCAGTTACTTTTTAAATGAATTTTTCATCTCCAGGTGTCAACGTATGCATACATGCAGGAGATAGCATACACTGCTGTCCTGAAGAAATAGGAATTGCAGACACTTAACCAATGCCACCAACCCTATCATTGCATTCTCAAGACATGGATTGTAGGATCATCTTGCATGGTCATTTAAGTAAGATTGGGTTTATAAAGCGATAATTTGTATAAACTATAAATTTTCAGATTAGTCTGGCAGCTACTAAGGAAAGCCAGTGATACACAATTTAGGCATGGATCCCTCCAGAGTTTAGTGTGTTTTAGTGTTAGTTTTCTAAATGAATTCATCTGATAATGAAGCGTTATGATAATGAAATGTTTCTTTGCATTTGGTCCTTAACACAGAAGCACTTGGTAAGCACTCAAAGGGTGTCCTTTTAAATCTATTTATATGTCACACTTCTGAAAAAGGAAACAGGGCTTTCACCTGCAAGGTAGTTACTGTGAGTTAGACCAAGAAGCCTGGTTTTAGAAAACAAAAATTGTGGGCTTTTGTGGTAAGGATTTATTTTTATTATTTTCTTTGTTTCTCACTTTCTTTAATGCAAAATGAAAGTGATGCAAAACTCAAAGTATTATTATTATTATTATTATTATTATTATTATTATTATTTTTGTCAGTCAAAAATCTCAAGCCCATCTCAATGTGAGAAATCCTTATAGATCCAAACTTCTGTATAGTGAGAGTGCTTTTCAGTCTGCTGTCATGAGAGGACATTCAAGATCATAAGAAGTAACTTCTGGTTTGCTATGCTGCTAAGATGTAATAGACAAAGAAAACAACTCAGGAAAGCACTTAAAGTTCATATATGTTTACCTGCCCTTGGGCCAAAAAGGATAAGGCAGATAACAAACCCTTTGTACAGACCTTCTCTCTGCTTGCTGTTGGCAAAACACTAGAACCAGAGGCATCTTCTTCTCTTAAGATTTTCTGTGTGACAATGGTAGACTGACTGTTGCCTTGTACAGTTTCCACGACAGAAGAATCTAAATAAAATAATCACTTAATAGTGAGAAACAGAGCAAAATTACACTCATTCAGAGGTTATCTATCATAGCACATGTTGCAATTTGAACAAAGAAATTATTTAGATTATGACCAAAATACAGAGAAGTATTCCAAGAATTAATGTCACTTTATAACTCTGAAATATTTAAAAAGAAATAAAAAAAAAAAAAAAAGAAAAGAGAGAAGAGAGAATAAAATTATAAAATGAAAGTTTATTTAAGGACAAAGACCGTATTGCATTTTCTTTGCCTCAAACTCATGTCTAATGATTGCCTATTTTTCACACATGTAATGTACAGGTGTTACAGATGTTAGGCAAAGGGAAGGAAAGTTTACATTACTGTAGTGTTGTAGAGTATAACAGCTGTAGCTCCACAGGCCAGGTTTTTTCTCGCTGTTTTTGTTGTTGTTGTTCTTCTTCTTTTTAATTTTATAATTATTAATATTATTTATTTTAAAAATATAAACCCAAGTTTTGTGACTGAAACTTCCACCCTATGGATGGGTAAACCTACTGTTTGCCTGTTTAACAATGACTGATGTAAGCATCTATATGGAGTGAAGTGAGAGGTGTGCTGAGTGTTGTCTATATTTGCTACCACTTACCATTGCTGTTGTTAAGAAACTGTGGTCTAACAGACTGCAGTTTCGATGTTTGACATGCTGATCCTTTTCTAACACACAGGATCCCCAAAATCATAGAATTTTCAGCTCCTGGCAGCACCCAAAATATGTCAGTGGTTTTTCATACAAAAGAAAACTACCAACTCTGACCTAGATAACATAAATGAAAACTCATCCTTCCCTGTCTCCAAACAAACAAACAAACAAAAAAGAGATCATGCCTTGTTCTTTAATTTTAGCTGTTTCAGAGGTTTCTTCTGGTCTGTGATGTCCCGAGAAATTGCTTTCTTCCAAAAAAGACAATATGGTTGGGGGTGCTTCCACTGGCTCGGCCGGTGTATCTTCAAGCTGAAATACATAAAATCCCAAAGAACTGTTTAGAAAAAAAGGCTTACTATATGTTTTAGAGCAGAAATCAATTGATTAAAAAATGTCAAGATACTTCTTGTTATTAAGAAATATTGAGAAAAGGGCTTAGGGCTATGTTTGAGAGGAAAATAAGATCTTTTCCACTGAGGGCCAGATCTGATTACCTCTATAACCTACAAAAGTACTTTCATTTGATTTCAGTTTTATTTACTCCATTTGAGAAAAAACAAACAAACAAACAAACAAACAACAACAACAAAAAAAAACACATGAACCACTCTTCTCTTATTTCTCTTATACCTATATCTTGCCATTGACAATCTGTTTAGGAATATTGCAATTACTTTTTAGGGATGAATAAACCTTTTATTACAATTTTTCTGAACTATAAGAAACTTACATTACCCTTGTAATGTTTTACAGAGTTCTGTGTTTAAAAATCCCTTAAATCAGACTGGGTCTTGGCTACTTTGAGGAATGAGGAACAACTTTTTTTCTTTAAATACAATGTCCTTTGGCTTCCCTCTTCTGATGCAGTATAATCAGTGCTTCAGATGAATAGCAGAAAATCATCCATGCCATTCAGAATGTACAGTCTATAAAGCACTTCTGTTATATATTTCTTACTGGGAAGATAAATAAAGCAGTAGTAGGACACAGAATTAAAAGCTTCCTTTAGAGAAATGCTTTAATATATATATATATATAGTACATACCATCCCAAATTTAACTTTCTGCACCGGAAAACTAGAAGTGGAATAAAAATAGAGATTTCTTTTCTAAACACCTTTAAGATAGTACAAAACAAACAAACAAACTCACACTCATAAGTACACTCACAACAGGGTAAATCTGACAGATAATACTGATACCCTGCCTGGTAGAATTATAAGAATTATGAACATGAAGTTGAACAAGGGCAAGTGCAGGGTCCTGCACCTCAGGGGGAATAACCCCAAGCACCACTACAGGCTGGGGGCTGACCTGTTGGAGAGCAGCTCCGCAGAGAGGGACCTGGGAATCCTGCTAGACAGCAGGCTGACTGCAAGTCAGCAAGCTGCCTTGTGGCCAGGAAGCCCAACGGTATCCTGGGGTGCATTCGGAAGAGTGTTGCCAGCAGGTCAAGGGAAGTGATCCTCCCCCTCTACTCAGCCCTGGTGAGGCCATATCTGGAGTACTCTGTCCATTTCTGGGCTCCCCATACAAGAAGAACATGTTTCTCCTGGAGACAGTCCTGCAGCGGGCTATGAAGATGATTAGGGAACAGGAGCATCTCTTTTATGAGGAAAGGATGAGAGAGTTTGGCCTGTTTAGCCTGGAGAAAAGAAGGCTGAGAGGGGATTTTCTCAATATATAAAAATGTCTTAAGGGAGGGTGTCGAGATGACGGGGCCAGAGTCTTTTCAGTGGTGCCCAGTGACAGGATGAGAAGCAACAGGCACAAACAGAAACATAGGAAGTTCCATATGAATATGAAGAAAAACTTTTTACTGTGAGGGTGGCAGAGCACTGGAACAGGTTGACTAGAGAGACTGTGGAATCTCCTTCTGTGGAGAATTTTGAAACCCACCTAGGTGTGATCCTATTAAATCTGCTCTATGTGACACTGCTTAGCCATGGGAGTTTGACTCAACAATCTCCAAAGGTTCCTTCCAACCTCAATCATTCTGTGATTTTTAGCATCCACACATACACCCTTATGCAGATACTGAAGATCGTCTTCCCTCAGAAAAGTTTCAGAAAAAAAGCCCTCACAGTAACAGTAGAAAGCTCTGATTTGAGTGCAGCAAGCCCAGGGATCTTAGTCACTTCCTTTGAGATCGTATTAGAAAGAAATATTCCATAGTTCAATCTATGTCCTTTGTTTACACCTGCATTGTAGTGGTATGCATCAGTGGTGTAGTGATATTGTGCAAGATTCCCATTTTTGTGACCTGGATACAGGCTGGAGAAATGGACTGATAAGAACCTCATGAGGTTCAAGTGGGAGGAGTACAAAGTCTTGCACCTTGGGAGGAACAACCTCAGGCATCATCGTATGCTGGGGTCCACCCAGCTGGAAAGCAGCTTGGCAGAAAAGGACCTGGGGGTCCTGGTGAACACCAAATTGCACATGAGCCAGCAATGTGTCCTTATGGCTAAGATAGCTTACAGTATTCTTGGCTGCACTAGGCAAAATGTTGCAAGCAGGTTGCAGGAGGTGATCCCCTCTACTCAGCTGTGGTGGGGCTGTACCTGGAGTACTGTGTCCAGTTCTGCACCCCCTGCACCACCACCCCCCTTCCCCCACAGTACAAGAGAGACATGGACATACTAGAAAGATTCCGGTGAGGGGCCAGGAAGATAATTAAGGGACAGGAGAATCTCTTGTATGAGAAGAGACTGAGAGATCTAGGAATGTTCAGACTAAGGAAGAAGATGCTCAGGGGGATCTCATCAATGTGTATAAATTACCTGAAGGGAGGTTGTCAAAAAGACAGAGCCAGACTCTTCAGTGGTGCTCAGAGACAGGACAAGAGGCAATGGGCACAACCTGACACACAGCAGGTTCCCTCTGAACATCAGGAAGCACTACGTTACTGTGCAGGTGATGCCTCACTGGCACAGTGAGGCTGTGGAGTCTCCCTCTTTGGAGATACTCAAAAAGCATCTGGACATAGTCCTATGCAACTGATTATGATGGCCCTGCTTGAACAAGGGCATTGGACCACGTGCCCTGCGGAAGCCCCTTCCAACCTCAACGATTCTGTGATTCTCTTTCTTCATGACGTGCTGTTTCCTCTTATGCACACCCTTCCATCAACATTTGTTTTAGTTCCTTAACTGGGAAAACTATGTTCTCCACATTTTTTGGGAGACAGCTGGGGGTGTCCTAAGATCTATGTGCTTAGACTGTACTCACGATTGCCAAGGAGCATGGTTAAGTACTGCATTGCTCACTCTGTTAGGAACTAAAATAAACATCACTATAGGATTCATACTGTTGAGAACAAGTGTGTATTCTAGGCCTGTGCAAGGTCCCAGCCTGGGCTTTCAGCTCTGCCTTTTGAATTGAGAA
The DNA here is from genome assembly GCF_964034855.1 of Anser brachyrhynchus. Lineage (NCBI taxonomy): Eukaryota > Metazoa > Chordata > Aves > Anseriformes > Anatidae > Anser > Anser brachyrhynchus. Next base: position 48,188,526 of record NC_137695.1, on the reverse strand, counting down.
TGGTGTTCAGCACATAAGAATGGCATTTCTTGAATGTAGCCTCTGCCACCACAGGCACAACAGCAAGATAAATCTCTATATGTGATTTAGGAATTGCTCTCTTGGGAAAGACCAGCTGCACTGTAAATTTTTCCATGATGGAGTTTATCCTCCTCTTGTGCCCATGATCCATTTTCTTTTTTTTTTTTTTCCATCTAGTTTGAATCCTGTCCAGTTTGAATCCAGCTGAAAACCTGAAAAGGCAGGGAGAAATAACAACCCCACTCCCCAACCCATATCACTGAGGCCGGATTCACACAGAGTGCATGGGCACACTGAAGAAATTTTAGTTGGGAGTAACCTCTGGAGGTCGTGTAGTCCAACCACTCATACAAGTAGATCAGCTCAGACATGAATTTGTCCTGAAATCTTATAAGGGCAGAGATTTGATATCATCTATGGGTGACCTGTTCCAGTGCTGCACCGTTAAGCTATTGAAGAGAGTTTTCTTGAAATTCAGTTTGAACCTTCCCAGTTAGTTTGCAACGTTGTTGTCTGCCATTACTAAGGCAAGTCTGGTTCCATGTTTGTTTGTATCTGAATAACAGTGTGCACATCACTTCTCTAATAACCAAATTAAACAATAAAACATTATAGAAAAGCAAAATCTTTCAGTATATTTTGTATTTAACTCTGAATGAAGAAACAAGAACAAATACAAAATATCAAATATTCATATGCAATCCAGAATATAGTTTAGGATCCCTATAAAAATATTTTAGAACTTTTTACATTTCAGGTTTAGGAAATTCCTAAAGTACATTGATGATAACTTCTTGGTACAGGTACTAAGACAGCTGATTCAGAAAGGAGCCCTCCTCCATTTATTACTTGTAAAAAGAGAGGGTCTCATGGGTGAAGTGGTGATTGGCAGATATCTTGGCCATAGTGATCATGAAGTAGTTGAGTTTAAAATCTTTGATGACAGGAGGAAAACTGCCAGCAAAACTTCAACCCTGGGTATAGGGGAAGTAGACTTTAGGCTTCTCAGGAACTAGTTAATAAGGTTTCTACTTTTGCAGTCCCTCAGTGCTGTTCACTTTTTAAGTACCACCTCTTACGAGCACAGGAACGGCAATTCCAAAATGTCAGAAGTCAAACAGGTGGGGAAGAAGGTTGGCTTAGTTGAGCAGGGATCTTTTTTTGGAGCTTAGGTGGGAAAAGAAATGTATGGCCACTGGAAGTGAGGTCAGGTGACATGGGAGGACTACAGAGATGTTTTTTTGCCATTGTAGGGAGGTTATTCATAGGTTTTAATTATAATTGAAGCTGGCCACTACTGTGGAGGACAATAAAAAAAGTTTCTTAAAATACGTTAAGAGCAAAAGGAAGACCAGCAATAACATTGATCTGTTACTTGATGAAGATGGTCCCTCACAAATAGGAATGTAGACAAAGCAGAGCCATTTAAATGACTTCTTCACCTTTGCCTTTAACATTAATGATGGGCTATGGGATCCCTGGAACCCTGAACTGGAGGACCGTGACAGCAGGAATGATAAACTCCCAGCCGATTCTGAACTTGTGTGAGATTTGCTGCTTCAGCTGGATGCATGTAAGTCTATGGGGTCTGATAGGATTCATCCAAGGCCACTCAAAGAGCTGGCTGATGTCATTGTGAGACTAGAGCATTTGACTTATTAAGGGAAGATAAGAGAGTGAGAACTGTTTAGCCTCAAGAAGAAAAGGCTCAGAGTGGTCATATCAATGCATATACAATCCTGATAGGAGGGAGTAAAGTAGAGACAGACCCTTATCAGTGGTAGTCAATGAAAGGGCAAGAGGCAAAGGAAACAAACTGAAATGCAAGAAATTCCATTTCTACATCAGAAAAAAATGTTCTAGTGTAATGCTGATAGAACATTGTAAAGAAGCTGCTGTGGAGTCTCCAACCTTTAAGAAATTCTAAACCTACTGGCACCAATCAACTTGCTGTCATTGACTGTTTTAAGAAGAGATTTGGACAGGATAATCTTCAGAAGTCTCTTTCAGCCTTAGCTATTCTGTGAGTCTGTGAGAAGCATAAGACAAGTGAAAAATTTGCAAAATGAATAAAAATAATCTTTTTTCAAATGTATCAGAAGCAGGAAGCCAGGTCAACACACAATTAAGTTGTAAAACAAGTGCTCAGAGAAGTTTAAACTAAAGCAGAGAAAAATAAATGAAATTTTAAAAAGTAGTAATAGAATCTAGGCCTTGCTATCTGAAAAAAAAGAATATTAAACGAGAAATGTAAAGTGTATAAATCAAATAAATTTACCCTTATGGGAAGATGAGAAGGTGAAAGGACTTCTTGTGTCTCAGGAATGCTTTCATACTCTTGGATACTACCATTGCCACTGATGTCCCCTGAAGCCTGTGCAAAACCCAATGATAATAACATGTTCATAAAAATAAGAGGAAAAAAGTATGTTCTCCAAGGAACCAGCAACTTCAAAGTAGAAAAGACTTATCTTTATTTTTCCAAATTGGTGAAGCCTCAGTCTCATTATGATGTTAGCTTATTGCAATACTTAGGGTATTTCATGAATACGACCCTTCAGAAAATTGTAAAACACGGTTCATTTTCTCAAGCACGCTATAGAAAAAATAAAATAACGCTTTTTGAAAAATTACAGTTTTAGAGACTGTGTACTCAAAATAAGAGATTCCTACACACAGGGTTTTAAAAATTGCAGTATGTTGCCATGAAGAAATACTGTATTTAGTTTTATAAAAGATATCATGTGGCAACTGACTGTGAAATCTGTTATACCGGCACTGAGGATAGATGAAGAAGTGTTTGTAAGAATACTCACATAAGGATCATCATCTTCACAATGGTCTTCAGTAGCTCTTGGATCAGATCTGATAATCAGATGTTGAATTGAACCCTACAGTACAAGGAAGTAATATTTTATGCATGAAGGTGAAAAATTATTATTATTACTATTAATAATAATAATAATAAAAACAAAAACAACAACAACAAAAAACAACTTTGATATGACTTGCTTGGGAAATTACCTAAGGCCTGAAATTTTATGGTAATAAACTCAATTTTAAAATGTGAATAAATTGTAATGTTTTTTTTTCCATTATTTGGTTTATGTCTGTTTTGTACTTCTATTTAGAAGCACCATTCCTAGAATTTCCTTTTCTTTCCATAAAATCTGATTATAGTTACGTCCTTTTGTGTCTGGTAAACAGAGCCTTGGACACATGAATTCTCATGAGCCAGAGGAAAACAGCAACCGGCATAGAGAGTCACATGCTTAATTTGTGTGAATTGTTTCTATTCAAGACAAAGAGTTCTTGCTTGAGGGGTTATCAAAAATGTATTTGTTCTGCCCTAAAGTCATTGTGACATATGATGCATGAAGTATAAAAACAAAAGGGCATACATGTAACCTACAGAACACATCACAAATCATAGTACTGAAGCAATCAGTTGGATGTCTGAAATTTATGTATTCAATAGGGTATACAGAACAGCCTGTTTCAGTGGAAAATGCCTTAGAATGTAATCTGCTATGCATTCCTTTCTCCATATTTACAGAATTATTGGTGATAATCTCAGAAACTGATCATCACACATATATTTTCCAGGTGGGGTACCAAAGTAATCTGATTTTCTTGAATGTTTCTCATTCCTGCTTACTAATCAGGCAGCCTCAATAGTCCAGTCAATCCAACTGTCTATAGAAAGGTAACACCAGCAGGCAGTTTTCCTACACATCCTTTTCTGCCACTTATTTGCTGCTAATCAATACATCCCTGTAATTTCTAAGTGCTTAGACTAGTCAGATAAATGATACAAGCACATTATCCTTGCTGTTTACCTGATGGAGCTCACAATCTGCCATTTGAACTTTGGAAAGAACATCCTGTTTTTCCAAAGCAAAGGATCTATTCAGTTTTGTGCTGCTGCTCTGCTAATTTATGGGAAGAGATATTGTTCTCACAAACTACTGTACAAGTTTTGAAGTACTGGAGAAGTACATAAACAAGATAGAAAAGGTGTGATGTTTCCATTTTAGTTTGGTAATGAGTTAATCTCTTGCATAATGACCTTGTGGTAGTGTGTTAGGTCCATTCCATTTTTCTAGAGCACCTGATAAACTTCAAGTAATATATAAATCGTAGAAACAGCTTTATTTTCCAGCTATACTTTGATAAGATCACTCTCTTCTTGATATTTGGTGTGGAATGAACATGCCAAGCTAATAAGAGTTTAAAATGCAGAATTGTACTAAGGTATTATTCTCATAAATTAAACAAATGGATACGTTGAAATCTGACTTTCAGAAAAAGGCCATATAAATGTAAGTGATACATTTACTGTGAAATTCCTAGTACAAAAACCTAGCATTGAGCTCAACATCTGGATCATTTATAAATTTCTGACATTCTAGGAGCGTTTTAAGTCAGAGTTTATATATCTGCATTAGCTGCGTATGGAAAATATAAGCTCTATACATTGTAACCATGATATAACCACTGTAAGCAGAATCTCTTGGTTAAAGTGTACATGTATACAATACTGAGATGTATATTTATCACATCGTACTCACTGTGAACTTTTCCAGTCCCGTGGCTCCTGCATTACCAACGAATATCCCAGAGTCAGAATCAAATACCAAGGCTCCAGCTGACCTCTGAAACGGAACTCTCTGATATTCTTCACAGTCCATGAACAAAGCAATATAATTTCCCTGAACAGTCACTGTAAACCTATTCCACCTGTTAGTCATCACTGGCACTTTAAATGAAGCAGCCTCTTGAGAGATACGGGAACCAGGCTCTGTGTAGTACATAATTATTCTCTGTGTGCTGTCATCAACTGGTGAAATTCTCATTCCCAAGTAAATTGTTTTCTGGAAGGCATCTGTTATTGCAAATAGCACTCCTCCACGATCGCTGTTTGGTTTCACTGTAACTACGATAGCAAAATCTCTGTAGAAAGACAGTGGTATTATAGCACTTGTCAATCGACCAATGTTGGCATCTATACCAAAGCTGTATGCTGGAAACCCTCCGTAGCCGGTGACAAAGTAGACAGAAGGAGGGAGTGGAACTCCTATTAACTCTGTGAGATCAAGACTTCCTTTTGAGCCTCGTTCTGTAAAGTATGAGAGAAACAAACAAACAAACGTTATTATTCTTGAAGTGCACAGCCCATTTAATTCAAATCATTTAATAAAAACTTTAAAACCTGAAATGCTGTTTTAAAATACCAGTAACATACCACTACTACTTTAGGCCCAGTTCAGTTCTTAAACACATCTAGCTTTAGCTACGTGTTTGCACCTTTGTCCTTTGACTAACTGAGGTTACTCATATGCTAAATGCTCATGTGCTTCTGACAAAAAAAGTACTTCCTACAAAAGACATCACTTTTGTTGGCTATAAACTGCAAAGAAAACTGCTGCAAGTGCTTGCAGAGTAGATTCAGTGAAGAATAAACAACCTCCTGTTTTCGCAAATTAGCTGAGATCTGTTATCCTCTCAATCAAAAAAGAGAGCAAGAATTCTCTATAAACAGTACGATACAGTTACACAAAACCAGGTTAAAAGTTGCAGTGAGTTTACGTCAGTCCTTGCAATTAGCCCTGCTTCTAAAACAGACCTCAGTTTTTATGTCCTTTTTCTCAAATTTATTTCCTTAGTTTCACTGTGTATATAAGAGCAGTCAAAACCCACCATCAGTCAAAATTCAGTTTTGAAATGAGAAAGTTTCTGCTCCAGCAAGCACACAGAAGTAAACGTGTAAAAAAACGTAAAAAGAGTAAAAAATCTCTGCCAAACATGCCCAGAAAGAAAATTCCTGGAAATGTAGTAGCAATGATAAGAGCAAATTATCTACACCCAATTTTAACTAAAGCCTTGCAAAGGTACACTTCCCTCCCTCCCTCCCTCCCTCCCTCGCTTCCTTCCTTCCTTCCTTCCTTCCTTCCTTCCTTCCTTCCTTCCTTCCTTCCTTCCTTCCTTCCTTCCTTCCTTCCTTCCTTCCTTCCTTCCTTCCTTCCTTCTTTTTCTATCTTCCCATCTTCCTATCTTCTTCTTGCCTTACCTTGCCTTGCTTCACCTTTAATACCAACTTAAAGGTTGCTATTAAAAGCTGTTTGGACTAGAGTCTGGATCTATACAAAGACTAGTAATTGTAAACCTGAAACATTCCGACACCTGGAGAAGAATATTTGTATTTCTTTTTGTATAATAAAGCTCATATAAAACATGGTCCCTGCTTCCAGCTGATACACTACATTTTCACAGAACCTAACTTCTATGGTGGTTAAAGTATATTAGCATATGGGCTTTAGGAAACCTACAACAACAGAGTCAAAGACAACAGGATTACAGATAAGGAGGCTGTTTTTCTGTGTCCTTTCACCCTCAATTTCAGTATATCAGAAGCAGAGTTCAAAAAGCAGGGCTGTTAGGCCTTACACAGACAGAATTATCTCTTATTTTTGGTTTAAAACATACAATTCCAAAGTCTCACATTTGGAAAAAAAAAAAAAAAGAAAGAAGAAAGAAGGAAAGAAAGAGAGAAAAGACCAATGCAGAAGGACTTGAACTGCTGAAGGATAGCTGGGGGTTCAAAATGGACATGGCATGGAATAAACAGGAGCAGTGAGGGATCTATCTGATTCAGTGCAAGGCAGTAGGAAAAAAAAAAGGAAAAAAAAAAAGGAAAAAAAAAAAGAGAAAAGTCTAGGTTTGAATAACTTGACAATTTCTTTAGAAACACAGAAATTCAGCACTGAAACTGGTTTTCTAGTGTCTCTGCACTCAGAACAATGCAAAGTTGCCATTTTATCCAGCCTTTTTCAGATGTAGCATGTGTGTATGAGAGAGAAAGTATGAGCTGGCATTCTGGGACATCCACCGTCCTAAACATAACTGGACAAAGCTAAACTGTATAAGGATTACAGAATGTGCATTGAATATTGCAGTTGTCCAAAAGTATGCATCTGTGGCAAGCTTGGTCACTGACTTTATGGAATGAAAATTGTGTGTGATGTAAATATGTAAATTACATAAACTGATATGGTGATGCCATTGCCAGCTTGAGGTACACTCTTTAATTATTGCAAGGGTGCAGAAATTTTACATTTCACCACTAGGCAGCGATACAGCACTTCATAAATCAGATTAGAGCTTCAGTTTAGGAGAGGAGAGCTTTACTTATGGATAACCAATGCCAGTGTCTGCTGTATGTGCTATTTCACAACATCGAAGCTAGTTTATGCTTAATTTCCATTATGTTCAAAATGGATATGAATGATTACCCTGTTGTTTTTGTTTCACAATAACCTTGGAAATCAGACAAAATACAATTAACTAAGTCTGCTGTGTATTTTCATGGGTAAAAATGACATTGCTTTTCTCATTTTCTCTTTCTCTTTTTATCTCCTGAATTTTAAGGGAGCAAATCATTGCAAGGCCATGACCAATGTGGCCATTGACCATGACCAATGCCTTCATTACCAAAATGTAATATTTTTCTAAGATAATGAGGACAATTCTCTTTTAAAGTACTGGGAGAGACATCTGACGCTTTTGCAGACTTAGTTGTATGTGTCAGCAGAGACTCTCTGCACAAATGAGGAAAACCAGACACCTATTTAAAGATACTGAATGTAGTCTGGCACACTGGCCTGGATCTAAATTCTCAACCCGTATAAAGGGATTTAATGGGAAGCCAGGACAGAGAACACTTACTTAGAATCTCCTATTGTTGTTCTTGCTCTTCTTTGCTAGCTCTCTATTGCACTACAAGATTCTGTCCTTGGATCAATGGTGTGAGTAAGACCATATGAGCACTGTATGAAAATTATAAAACTACACCCAGAAATGTTACTTCCCTTCTCACACCTCCCACACTACATCTCTTAGCTCAGTCAAACCCAACACTCAAGGGCAAACATTACCCCAAATGTACGGAAAAGCTGCCTGCAGGCAATCTCTGAATGGGAGGTGAGAGAAACAAATAGCTGACATATTTGTATTTTCTACATTCTGGTCCAATCTCTGTGTGATGAAGGCTCATATATGAATAGTATATCATCTCAGGTTTAGGTGAAACTTTTCTGCAACCTTCCAGTAATCTGAGAATGGAAATTCTGCTTAATCCCAGGTCAGGTTAGATCAGAACATCAGAACAGAAAAATAAAAATATTGCAATAAATTTTGTTGGTATTGTTATTGTTATTTAAATCAAGGGCTATGGACCCAGTCACATAATGAAAACAGGATTGTTTATGCATCATCAACTGTTGGATTTTACTTTGAGACCTGATGGACAGTATTCCTCTCTCAGATGACTAAACTATCCATTCTTTCATGTTAAGCAACAAAAGCACTGCTTTGTTACTGAAGTCTTTTCAGATCCTAAATAGGGAGCTTTATTTTATTTATTTTTTATTTTTTATTTTATTTTTTTTTCCTGTAATCTGGGAGCATTTCTTCCATAAATGTTCTTCAGTTATGTGCCTGGTATTTATTACTGATTTTTATTCTTCTATGTAGTCATCCTCTCATCATTCATTCTTTGTACTTCTCATGTTTCCTCTACACCATGGGATTAAGTATATATTAGATATTAAAAGGGGCTGGGATTCAGAAAAGTGGAAAATTAATTGTGAGGTAGAGGGTATGGGAACAGTAAAATCTAAAATTATGTTTTATTTTGGACATTAATGTTTCTTACAGCTAAATCATTTTATAACTTAAGTACACTATTAAAAATGTAGAACAACAACAACAAAAATACAGCTAGTGTAATCCTATTTCTTCCATCTTTCTTTTTCCAGGAATTTCATTTCCCAAGAGCTACCTTACACTACATTTATTTCTTGGTGTAAATCACATATACTTTTATTATGTGTACACTTTCATATTTCTCCAGAGTATGCACTGAATGGGTTAAACAAAGTACCTTAAAAACGTAATTTTTGTTATAAAAAGTTCTGGGTTAAAATCCTGGCTGAAGTCCTAACTGAAAGACCATGTTTTAAATTGACTCGTTACAAGAAATAATCCCACAGCCCACTGCTAGTGCTAGCCTATGGCCACAGCTTTCAGAGTCAGAAACTGTACACACAAGTGCAGTTTGCAGCAACACACTCTACTGCTGTCGCAAATTTAGTCAGGGAGCAGTAGGACCAAACCCACTAAAAGTTGTTTGAGACACACTTCTGTCAAAAAGCTTTCACCTCCTTGTCCATTCGTATTTTTCTCTATTTATATGTTGTATATTTCTCTATTGTATCAGTTTTCTAAATGTTGACCAGCTTCACCTGTCATAGGTTTCACATTACTACTTAGAAGCCCAAGAAGGCTGGAAAGGAAATAAATGTGCAGGTCAAGGGCCGCTTTTCATATCAGGACAGGTTTCTTTCTGTAATGCTCCCTTAACAACAGATCACAATTACTGAAGGAAAAATATTTTCATCTTGCTTACAATGTCAGCTAGTTTTAAAGTTTTGTTAATTTAGTTAAAACTTCTCCTGACACTTTAGACTAAACTAAACAGAAAAACACTTCTGTGCGGGAGTCTGTCAGCTCTGTAGGAGGAGAATCTTCTATAACCTGCTGGGTGTGGAAAACAAGCTGGTTACTTTTGTTTTCACTCCAGTGGAAGGAAAAATTCAGTAGCCACCTAAATAAGAAACTGCTGTGAGCAGCAGTGTTGCTGAAGCCACGTTTTGACTAGTTTTTTGTCTTGTCATTGGATTCTGTTGTTGTGAAAAGGTAAGCACTCACTGAGGCTTTTTCAGGGTTTAAGCATCTTATGCAAATTTACTACTTCTCCAAACAGTCCCTCTCTTAGTGAGGATATGAATAAGGTTTTGCACACTTACTCTGTTTCTGTTCCTTAAGACTTTGAACTAAATGGCCATCAGGCCTCAGTATCGTTGTCAGTTTTGATGTATACTATCTCAGACTCAAAGCAGTCTCAGAAATCATTGCACAGCCACATGCTACAATTACATATGCATCGTTTCCTTGTGAAAACAGTTCAAACTCAATGCATCACTGTAGTACATGCCTACAGCTCTTCTCTTGAATGCAGATACAGTCGGTTCTTTCTTAAATTCAGTGGATTAACTAGTTTTACTACTTACAAACTACACTGCTGACCTTGCACATTATCCTATGCAATGGTGGACTAAGTGACTCTAATTTTAGCTATGTGACTTCATAAACAAGTATAACAAATATTTTACAAAACAGATACTGAGATGATTGTTATCTTCATTAATGAGAGCTCAAGAATTTTCTTTAGAAGAAAAATGAAATAAAAGAGAAGTCTATTTGAACTTAGTATAAAACATATTAATGGGATGTTGGATACAGATATTTCAGACTTCACAGTCATAGAGAGGAGGAAAAATAGTGTAGTGCCTTTACATTCAGTTGCTTTCAGATTTTCACAGGCTCATACATTACATTATTCATGTCTGGGGGACTTTATTTGCAACCAGAAATACTACAAGTTTAGAATAAATCTTCACGTGTAGACCTGTACCGGCCTCAATGCTAGCTTTGTCAGATAACTCTGAAGAGGGCAATACATTCATAAAAAGTTCTACAAACAAAGTTTATCATAATTTCTGCTCTTCTCCCCACACTTTTCACTGAAAAAATACCATGGGGCACTAAAGTCTGCAGATTTTTTCCTGTGGACTTTATCAGGGATAGCTTAAATGCTGCTTTGCTTGTGAGGTATTGTTTTGTGCTGATCCATACCAGTTCAGTTCCTTAAAACACAAAAAGTAGACGTTTATGATGCTTGTTATCTGTGACTAATCAATATATAATCTGTTAAAGACATACTTATTCCATTTTTGTTCATTTACTTAACACAAGAAGAAAAAAAATTATTATGCTGGGAACAGGAAAAAAGCCCTGTAACTAAGTGGTTAATGTGTGCTTTGTGATCCAAAAAGATACCATGCAGAAAAGGACCATATTATGAGATGTATTTTTTTATGCAGCTGAAGGACAGAAACCTTTCTTCATAATATAGCTACATGCAGGCATGTATCCCTGCCTCTGGCTCCATGCATTCCTTATCTGCCCTCATCAAATGACCAAACATGCAGTCTCAAACAGCACCTTGAGAAATCCAAAACACTTTTTTTTTCTTTTTTTTCTTTTTTTTCTCTGATTCACAGCTACATCTCCTTTGCATTTTTTCCAGGGAAATATGACAGGAACAGCATGACAACATTAGAAATGCCATACAGATCAGATATTTCGTTACAGCAGTTCATTATTTTAATCAGATCATAGTACATAAATGAGATTTTATGGCTACCAAAGCTAGAGTTACCTATCTATGACATTTTTGATCACTACCTGGTGACTAAATTGTTTAGAGCAGATTATAAGGTAGATAATAATTAAGATAATTGACTGAAAGTGAAATAGTAGATGATACATTTTCCAACTTGCTAACATTTACTTTAACAATTCTACTATTGTTGATTACTGAACTAATTCTTTTGTCTCTGCAATGTATTGCCACTCAGGAACAGATCTCCATGGCTTCTCCACAACATGGAATAATCATTAGGTCACATCTAGAAAAGCCAAGTTGTCTGTTATATTTTATTCAAGATTTGAAGTTATATGACCAAAACAAAGCAAAATAAAAAACAAAACCAAAACCAACCAACCAACCAAAAACCACAAAGAATATATTATGTTTTGCACATGTATGGCCAAAAATAACTTAATTTCTTCAAGAATACATATTGAATAGCAGAAATCTCATTTTCAGTGAATGTTATATTTTTAATTAACTCAAATATTGTTTGATCCAGGATCCGAAAAAGACAGAAAGGTAAAAGTAGCATACAGTAGTTATTCTGAAGTCCATATGCTTGACACACATTTGAAAGTGTTTCCGAGTTTTCTCAACTGCACGCCAAACCAAACTTGAAGGACATACTTGATTTGCCTCTGTTTCCAATATTTATAAATCCACGTAACGTATACTTGCTTCCTCCTTTTAAAAAATAGTTCACAAAACCTAACATTTTTGCCCTTCTAGATTGAATGTCGTAAGTTACTTTCTCAAGGCTTTTGTCTTTGCGCCAACATGAAGAAAAAGTAACATCTTCAGAATTTATTGCATTTTTGTTAATTCTTATTTCAACTGAATATTTATAAAATAAAAAAGAAGTAAAACATAATAAAAAGAAAAAAATATATAATTGATTTGGCTTTGATTACAGGCTTTGCTCTTTTTTCTGTCTGAACCATCAGTCTTATTGTAAGACAATACTGATTTCTGGTATTACCAGTTTCACTAGTGGTAACCACAGGAGTGTGTTATGAAGGCCTGATAGCTACAGATGGGTCCTGCCTGTCTCAAAGGGGGAAACAGATCCTAGCCCAGGATCCAGAAGAGCTCATTGGGCTTTAAACAAGGTATGGAGCGGGAATGGGATGAAATGGGGCTCGATAGAGATGAGCCTGGGGGAGCAATGCCAAGGAAAGCTTGGATATGGTACTTTGGGGCATTGTTTTATTGGGTAATATTGATGGTAGGGGGACGGTTGGACCAGATGATCTTTTCCAACCTTAATGATTCTATGTTCAGGTTCATCCCCTGAAAGCCAAACAATAAGACTCATGATGGCTCTCAGTGAACTACTCTGTACACAAAAGGCAGCAGTAGCAAAGAATATTCAAGTAATAGCAGAACTGTCTTGTGATAAGTTAAACCTGAAACAGTTCTTAAAATTGAGGAGGAAAGATTGGTTTTAAGTTGTTTTATTGAGTCTCAAAATCTCTGTAGTTTTTTGAAAAACAAAGTAAGGTAACATTTTCAGATGCGGTGAATTATGGTAGTTCTGCTGCTTTCAGTACTGCTGTGATAATTTTATACAATATAGTAGCTATCCCCAATACCCAAACTGAGACTTTGCAAATGTAGTTTGCAAATATGGTTAATGGTAGAGCCAAATTTGTTTTCATCAGTTATTTCATCGCTCTTTTTTCTATATGCTAAGTATTTTTCATAAAAATATAAATTACAATTCTACGTGACCATTGTAGTTAAAGTAGAAGATATAGCCAGAACATTGAAATACACAACACAGAGATAAAAAGTATCAATTCCCTTACACCCTCTCTAAGAATGTCACTTGTTCATAAAAATTAACTTCTTTGTGAGCCTGTTCAATTCCCAGTGGTCTACTTGGCAGTTGTGTTGCTTGATTTGGAACAACACTAAGGAACTAGTTGATACAGCCTGTGGTGTTCTGTGTAGGGCTTTTAATGTTATTTTAAAGTAAGGAAAATAATCACTAAATGAGTTTGGCTTATAGAATGTAACTGCAGAACTTCAGACTCAACAGGACAAGACATTTATCTTGGATCTGACAGTATGTCTCTTTCAATAACTGGAATTTTGTGGTTTTGTTACATGACCACATAAAACCTGAGTCACACAGATGTTAATGTATCTGGCTACACCCTCATTTCTGGTAGGTGGACATCTACGGTGACCTGAAGTGAACTGGAGAATTCTGTTAAGTACAGAATAAAGACAGGTTTTTAAAACAGAGTGCATATATATCCAGAGTTGTGTCCGAGGCAAGTGGTCTGTGCCTTCTCAAAGGGAACCAGCCGAAACATACACATTCTGACCTGCAGAAAAAAACAGCATTCACGAGAAACATCAGCTGACACTAATTTTATCCTCCCATGTTGCTTTATAACTTTCCGTAGTTAATAGTAACTGCTACTAATTAGTAGAAGTAATAGGTACTTAGTAATATTGTTCAAGGCAGCTGTCAATAACAATCTTCTAATGAAGCAGTGTCATGTATATTATATATTTGCACAGGAAACGTGACTGGAATAAGAAGAGTTTGGGTCATTTGAAGCCTCGTATATCTCTACCTATTAGATGCAATTTTCTCAACCAAGCTTCAAGGACCTGACACACAGGACCAAGAGACAGGATTACAACAGATGGTCAAGTCTAAGTCTACCTTTACAGTTCCTCCACCCTTTACCTCCATCCAGAACTGATTCTAACAGTACAACAACTGTACAACAGAGGAGTTGTAAAATCAACAATTGTAAGAGCTAGGGATTAACTCTGGAAAAAAAATAAAATTCAAGCACCACATTTTGCAGAAAAGAAAGTTAAATTCTTAAGAGAGAAAAAAGATTAAAAGGGATCCAAATAGGTCACATAACAATATATATTAAAAATAATCTCATATATATTAAGAAGTATCAGTGAATAGATTCTAAACTCTTTCTCCTATTTTTTAATATCCCTTCATTACAAGATGTCTTTCACAGTGAAGAGAGCCACTGATTGACTTCCAACTTGGCCATTTTCTTTTCCACAAAATATGTCACTAAAGAGTCTGAGTCAAAAAAACAAGGACTGGATAACACATGCTGTGTTAACTGCCAGAGAGCTTAAGTAGTTAACTATGAGAGCAGGGTGATGCACCAAAAGCCTATAACCCTGTATTCTGTTCTCCACCAGTGCTGTTGAAATAAATATATATATGTATACTTTGTTTTTTAATTGAACTTACCCAGTTTTGTCTAATAATAATATATATATGTATTTTTTTCTGAGACTACATGATCCAAAATGCCCAAGTACGAAGAATTCATTCAACTTATGCAACCACCATGGAATCTCTATAAACATTAATACAATACATGGTAATTTTCTTCATTTCCTTTCTTCCCTCTCCCCTTTCCCCATTTCTTCCTGGACAAGAGCTGCTTCTATGCTTCTATGATTCTATGCTTAGTCTAGTTTTGAAGCAGTTGAAGTGTTTGCTAATGGCAGACCTTATACTATTTGATCCGGCTTTGTTTTTCTATATAACTGTGGTGGTTTTACTCAGCTGGGCAGATGAACTCCAACTACAACTGCTCTCTTACTCCCTCAACTCAAAGGGGAAGGGGGGAGAAAATATTATGAAAAGGGCTCAAGGGTTGAATTAAGGACAGGAAAATCACTCAGCAATTATCATCACAGGCAAAACAGACAGTGTAGGGAGATTAATGTAACTTACTGCCTATTACTAACAGACTAGAGTGGGGAGAACTAAAAACAAACTAGGAACACCTTCCCCCCATCCACCCTCATCTACGTCCTATCCCTGAGTGGCACAGGGGAATTGGGAATGGGGGCTGCGGTCAGTCTGTAACACTTCGCCTCCGCCACTCCTTCATGGTCACTCCCTGCCCCTGCTCCAGTGTGGAGTCCCTGCCACGGGATGCTGTCTTTCCCAAACTGATCCTGTGTGGCCTTCCCAAAGGCAGCAGCTCTTCAAGACCTGCTCCCACATGGCTCCATACCACGGGGTCCATCCCCCAGGAGCAAACTGCTCCAGCACGGGTCCCCCACGGGCGGCAGTTCCCCCCAGACCCCCTGCTCCTATGTGGGCTCCTCTCCACGGGCTGCAGCTCTGGCTCAGGACCTTCTCCTGCGGGGGCTCTCCATGGGCTGCAGCATGCAGATCTGCTCCACCATGGTACATTGTGGGCTGCACTGGGACAACCTGCTCCACCACAGTCCTCTCCATAGGCTGCAGGGCAGCTATAGCACCTGGAGCACCTCCTTCACTGACTTTTGGTGTCTTCAGTGCTGTTTCTCACTCCTCACTCTCTCAGCTGCTGTTGCACAGCAGTATTTTTCCCTTTCTTGAATCTGCTAAACAGATTAAATTCTATAAACAATGCCAGTGTTTTCTGCGTAGGGACAAGTTAAGAAAAATGCCAGGTATGGTTATTTGTTTATTTCCAAACCATATTTTGATATTACTTTGAAAATTGTTTAATATCAAAAGATTACCTTTAGTTCACACAGCCCAACTTTTTAGTGGAATTATAAGTCCTTCATCCCGATCTGAGGATTGTGTCCTTAATGCTGAAATTAATCAACTGAACTGAAAGACTTTCAGTCCTTTCTTTCAATTTCTTTTCTGCTGAAAACTGTCATACCTATTCAAGTCCACAGAAGACTTATACATGATACAGGCTACCCCATCATTCCCCATCATTTATATATTCATATAGTAGGAATATTTCCAGAGCTCACTCTCTTTAATGAACTAAACATTCTCTATTACAGAAAAGAAACAGAATGTGTCATTTCAGCTTTTGCCAGTTTAGAGCTAGGGAAAGCTAAATTGAAACTATATTTGAATACTTGTGTCATATTTCTACATAATTTCCAAGAGGATCCCAAGGTGAGAAACGAAGCAGATTTAGAATGCCTAAACACGATTCTTCTCCACATTTGATTTCATCTCTTTATGTTTTCATCATAAAGACAGTTGTGCTCTTGATGAGTAGTGTTAAAATTTCTTTCTAAATTTTCATTTTAAAGATGAATGGAATGAGTGGGAATTTATTGCTTAGTTTTGGAATCATATTCACTCCTGACAAAATATGTTGTAACTCTCAAAATGAAGCCCAGCAAGATACCATCTACTAAATATATAATTTAAATGTTAAATACCTCAGACAGCATCATTTCTAAAATATAGCTACTATATATATATTTTTTTTTTTCAAAATGCACATTGCGAGACTGTTTTCTCTATATACACTGATCTGGTGGCTACCTTTCTTTTTCTAGCTTCCTACATTCTGTAGGAATTTCTTTCATTCCATAAGTTTATCAATGGAGTTACTGTTTGAATTACAGTGGTGTGGATTCACAGTTTGTGAAAGACGTTTTTCTAAGTGCAGGCCTGTAAAAAAACACTACCAGTGCCATGTTTTAATATATATATATTTTTTTTGCACAGCTCCACTTCATTTATCCCCAGCATGCTAAAGGTTATGAGAGGCCATAAAGAGTGAAACTATTTTAGATTCACATTTTAATAACTCTCATATTTTTATGCACAGATTTTGCAAACCAGATTTAGAACTCAGAACAGCCAGAATTCTGTGCTTATTTATCATATTCCCCACATATGCTCTGGACAACAAATTGTTTTCTAACACTGCTGGAAATAGTACATAATAAAGGATTATCTGATTAAAATATAATATTATATAAAAATAATCCCTTAAAATAGCTACTTCATTTATGTATCTAAAACATTAGTGTCCTAGTTGTGGCTGGGATAGAGTTAATATTCTTCATAGTGGCTGGTATGTGCCTTGTTTTGGATTTAGGAGAAAGATAATGTTGATACACACTGATGTTCTAGTTGTTACAAAGCAGTGCTTACATTAAGCTAGAGACTTTTCAGCTTTTTGTGCTGCCCTGTCAGTGAGGAGGCCGGGGATACACAAGAAGCTGGGAGAGGACAGAGACAGGACAGCTGGCCCAAAATGGCCAAAGGGATATTTCATACCATAAGACATCATGTGAGACAATAAAAACTGTGAGGGTTGGCCAGAGGGGGATGGCTGCTCAGGGACTGGCTGGGCATCAGTCAGAGGAGTGGTGAGCAATTGCATAGTGAAACATTTGTTTTATATATATTTATATAATTATTATTGTCATTATTGTTATTTTCCCTTCATGTTTCTATCCTACTAAACTCTCTCTATCTCAACCCACGAGTTTTTACTTTTTTTTTTTTTTATTTTTTTGTTCCAATTCTGTCCCCTAACCCACTCGGGGTTGTTGGTGGTGCGGAGCAAACAGCTGTGTGGTGCTTAGCTGCCTGCTGGCTTAAGCCACAACAACTAGCAAGTTTAATTTTCATTCCTTTCTCTTCAGTGCATGCAGAAGAGAATCAAAGAATCACAGAATGGTTGAGGTTGGAAGGGATCTCTGGAGGTCATCTGTTCCAACCCCCTTGCTCAAGCAGGGACACCTAAAGCAGGTTGCCCAGGAACATGTCCAGATGTCTTTTGAATATCTCATGAGAGAGGCTCTGTAACCATTCTTTACAACCTGTGCCAGTGCTCAGTCAACCACACAGTAAAAAATTGCTTCCTGATGTTTAGACAGAACCTCTTGTGTTCCAGTCTGTGTCCATTGTCTCTTGTCCAGTCACTGGGCACCACTGAAAATAGCCTGCCCCAATCCTCTCTTTAGGTATTTATACACATTGATAAGATCTCTCCTGACCCTTGTTTTCTCCAGGCTGAACAGTCCCAGCTATATGAGCCTCTCCTCATAGGAGAGGTGCTCCAGTCCCTTGATTGTCTTGGTGGCCCTCCACTGGACAATCTTTCCACATTTTCCAATGTGTCCCTCCACATCTTTCCAATGTGTCCTTGTCTCTTTCCCAGGTGGGGGAAACTGAACATAGTACTCCAGGTGTGGTCTCACAAATTCTGAGTAAAGGTGAAGAATCAATTGTTGTGACCTGCTGGTGCTACTTTGCCTTATGCAGCCAAGAATGCCATTAGCCTTCTTAGCAACAAGAGCACACTGCTTAATTGTGTTTGGCTTGGTGTCTATCAGACTCCTAGATCCTATTCTGCAAAGCTGTTTTCCAGCTGGGTAGCCCTCAGCATGAGCTGATGCCTGGAGTTGTTCTTCCCCAGGCACAAGACTCTGCACTTCTCCTGGCTGTACGTCATAAGAATTTTGTCAGCCCACCTCTCCAGCCTGTCAAGGTCCATCTGGTCAGTCAGCCACTCCGCACATTTTCATGTTATATGAAATTGTCAGTGTTGCTTGCAAGGTGATCTTCACAAGAAACATGAAGTTTTGCTTTAAGTTGCCATGCTACAGGCAATGCCAGGTATGTCAACTAGTTAGAAATATTAAAAGATTTATCTCCGTAGAGGTACACCACAACTAGGAAGTTCCAGACTTACCAGACAAAGCCAAAGCTGATCTTCAAAGTTCCTTCCCTTCAAACTTGCATTTCTATGCTTTTGTTTTACAGATGGACACTAATCTCTTGTAGCTGTCATTATTTATTGATGCTTTACTGTGAATATTACCAGCATTGCAAGGTATCTCGAAAGTAACAAGTCTGCCTTGAGAATTCAAGGCCATATTGTGTGAACTTTTATGCATGCACCTGAAGTCAGAACTTGTTCCACTGACTTCCTCTCAGCACTAACAAGCCTTTAGAAAAATCTTGGAGAAGGGCAAGAGTGGTAGACGTTATCTCATTTAAAAAGGTCACTTTATATATATATATATAAAAGTACATGAAGGCAAGAAGGTTGTTTAAGCAGCAAATGCTACTAAAACAAGTTGAGTAGGAGCTGCAGTGTGTACAGAGAAAGGAAGATGGATTTCAGGCTCTTGGAGTGAAAGAGTGAAACAGTGGCAGAGAAATGTCTGGCATTAATTTTCTGGTAATAATCAATACTACAAATACCTAAATGCTAGCTAACAAAAGTCATACTGATAGATAGCATTAGATGCCCCAGAAGTAGAGCTGATGACTAAAGGATTATTTGTTTAAAATCAAAAGACAAAGCACCTTTGTATTGAGGAGTTATTAAAACAAAATTTTTTTGGACACACATAGGTTTGTTGTCCATCTCTGCAAGAGAGTAATAGCAGATCTATCCTTTACTGTCCATCTTACTGAAATTAATTATCAAGTCCTTATATATTCTTTGATCTGACTAATTGGGAAATTAGACTTTGGGAAATCAGACTTTTACACCATCATTCAACATAAAGTCTATGGTAAGGATCATAGGTTGAAAAATATTTCCTGTCTAACAGACAGGGTTTGGATTTTTTTGTTTGTTTTGGTTTGTTTTTTGTTTTTGATGATTAACATGCTTCATATAGCTGTAAATTTTAACAGAACTCCTACTAATACAGTCAAGAACACCATGCAAAAGGAAATCATGCCAGACACTAATAGTCTTAATGTTAACATTCATGAATAGCACTGTATTAGAAGGATGGTGGGGTAAAATTTTGCCTTTATCTTTTTAAGTAACATTTCTTAACAAGAAACTCACTTGTATTGACCATACTAAATGATACAGTAATGTGTTTTTGTTTTGTTTTGTTGGTTGGTTGGTTTTCCTGATTTATAAGACATCTAAGAAATAATATTGCAGAAATACAGTACCAAAGATGTCAGAATATAAATTCTTGTCACCTGTAACAGAAAATGTAAAAATGAACATGTGACAAAGTGAATACTGTATAAAATGTCCCCCAAAACTCTAGAAGTTTAAGTCCTTGCTATTGCAAGGTTGAAGGTTGAAGGCAATACGGAAAGACTTTGGAGGAAGGCAAAAAGAGAAATGAGGTAAATGTTGCAAAAAGAAATTTTATAATATGTTACCTTAACCTAGCAACTCCCAGCAGAAGCTCTGTAAAATCTTGCTGAAAAATCTGCAAAGTATTATTCCACACAAGTCATGATATTATGATATTTGGGCTACTTTTGCATTTTAAGCATATGCTGTTGTTTTTAAAAAGCAAACGGTGAGCCTAGAAACTATACTGCATAACTACCTGACAACAGGAAGACTGTGGAAAATGTCAGCCCACTGCTGAATGGGAAAGGTGCCCTGGTGACAAAGGATACAGAGAAGGCAGAGTTGCTGAATGCCTTTTTTGCTTCAATCTTTACTGCTAAGACCAGCCCTCAGGAATCTCAGACCCTGGAGACAAGAAAGGAAGACTTTCCCTGGGTTGAGGAGGATTGTGTCAGAGATCATCTAAGCAAACCTGACATCCACAAATCCATGGGCCCTGATGGAATGCACCCATGGGTGATGAGGGAGCTGGCCAATGTTATTGCTAGGCCACTCTCCATCATCTTTGAAAGGTTGTGGAGAACAGGAGAGGTGTCTGAAGACTGGAAGAAAGCCAGTGTCACACCAGTCTTGAAAAAGGGCAAGAAGGAGGGCCCAGGCAACTACAGGCCAGTCAGACTCACCTCCATCCCTGGAAAGATGATGAAGCAGCTCTTCCTGGAGGTCATCTCCAAGCATGTGGAGGATGAGAAGGTGATCGGGAGTAGTCAGAATGGATTCACCAAGTGGAAATTATGCTTAACCAATCTGATAGCCTTCTATGGTGAGATGACTAGCTGGGTAGATGAGGGGAGAGCAGTGGATGTGGTCTACCTTGACTTCAGCAAGGCTTTTGACACTGTCTCCCATAACATCCTCATAGGCAAGCTTGGGAAGTGTGGCCTAGATGAGTGGACGGTGAGGGGGATTGATAACTGCCTGAACGGCAGAGCTCAGAGGGGTGTGCTTAGTGGTGAAGAGTCTAGTTGGAGGCCTGTAGCTAGCAGTGTCCCCCAGGGGTCAATACTGGGTCCAGTGTTGTTCTACTTATTTATCAACGACTTGGACAATGGAGTGGAGTGCACCCTCACCAGTTTTGCTGATGACACAAAGCTCAGAGGAGTGGCTGATACCAGAGGGATGTGCTGCCATTCAGAGGGATCTCGACAGGCTGGAGGGTTGGGCTGAGAGGAACCTCATGAGGTTCAACAAGGGCAACTGCAGGGTCCTGCACCTCAGGAGGAATAACTCATAACATCAGCTCTCAGTTCTGCATTTCACATTTCCAATATAAATCACCTAAGAGAGACAGAGAGAAGTAATCTTATATACTTCTCATTGTCTTCATGCTTAGTTTTACCTAGCCACAAGGAATCATTTAGTTGGCAAACTTAACGAGTTAAAGTTTTATTACAGATAATAGAAACAGAAAAAAAATCAGACTGATCAAATCTAGGTCACTTTTGATGTTTATGAAGTTCATAATTTAAGACATTTTTTTTTCTACTTTCTTACACAAAACCTAAACTTTCATCAGGACTTCTGAAAAGAAAATTTTGCACCAAAATTTTGCTTTACAGCTGTTATATTCAATACCAGCAGTTCTTATAAGGCTCCTAGCCATTTCAAGAATTTGTCTTCACCACACTAGGAAATCCGTATTTATCTATGAAACTCATAGCAACTTTTAAAGGGCATTGAAAGTCAAGCCAACAAACATCTTTTGAACAGTGACTTGATCCCAGTGTCTACTGAATATTGGCAATCTTGGAACTTTGGCAGAAACAGAAAATATATGATTGCTGGATGCAAGGTCAGGTTTCGCAGGCAGATTAAAGAGCTGCAGTTTGCATTTTTAAGAGGAAAACAAGAAAAAACAAAGCTCACCCTGAGTTGACACCAACCAGTGTATGTCAGCCAAAAAAAAGGCTTTTTTAAGTATGTCAACAGCAAGAGGAAGTCTAAGGAAAATATTGGACTAGTACTTGATAGATGGTCACCTAACAAGTAGGGTTGAGGAAAAGGCAGAGGCGTTTAATGCCTTTTTAACCTCATTTTTTAATAGTAACAGTAGATCTTGGGCTGCCCAGACTTCTTTGTTGCAGAACCATGACTGGGGGAGCAGCAACTTTTCCCTCGTGGTCAACAAAATTGTAAGGGACCAGTTATATCAGTTGAATCTATCAGACTCAGGGAACTACAGACCGGTGAGCCTCACTTCTGTTCCTGGAAAGATCATAGAACGAATCCCGCTGGAGGCAATGTTAAGGCACATGCAGGACAATGAGGTGATCTGGGACAGCCAGCATGGCATCGCCAAGGGCAAATTGTGCCTTACCAATCTCAGGCCTTCTATGATGGAGTGACTCCATCAGTCAACAAGGTAACTTGGACTTCTGTAAGGCTTTTGACACAGTCCCACACAACATCCTAATTTTAAATTGCAAAGACAAGGATTTGAAAGGTGGACCATCCAGTGGATAAAGTATTGGCTCAATGGCTGCACCCAGAGAATAGTGATCAATGGTTCTATGTCCAGGTGGAGGCCTGTGATGAGCAGTGTCCCTCAGGGGTCTGTCTTGGGAACAGTGCTTTTCAGTATCTTCATCAATGATGTAGACGATGGGATTGAGTGCACCTTCAGTAAGTTTGCAGATGACACCAAGCTGAGTGGTGCAGTTTATACCAAGGAAGGAAGAGATGCCATTCAAAGAGACCCAGACAGGCTGGAGAAGTGGGCCCATGTGAACCACTTGAGGTTCAGCAAGTCCAAGTGCAAGGTGCTGCACCTGGGTCGGGGCAATACCAGACAGGAGTACAGACTGGGAAAAGAACTCATTGAAAGCAGCCCTGTGGAGAAGGACTTGAGAGTTCCGGTGGACAAAAGGCTTGACATGAGCCAGCAGCATGTGCTTGCAGCCCAGAAGACTAACTGAATCCTGGGCTGCATCAAAAGAGGTGTGACCAGCAGGTCGAGGGAGGTGATTGTCCCACTCTACTCTGCCCTCGTGAGGCCTCACCTGGAGTACTGAATCTAGGTCTGGGGCCCCCAGCACAAGAAGGATGTGGACCTGTTAGAATGAGTCCAGAGGAGAGCCACAGAGATGATCAGAGCACCTCTCCTATGAAGAAAGACTGAGAGAGATGTGGGTGTTCAGCCTGGAGAATAGAAGGCTCCAGGGAGACCTCACTGCGGTCCTTCAGTGCTTAAAGGGGTCTTATAAAAAGGATGCAGAGGGACTCTACTTGGGTAGATAATGATAGGACAAGGGGTAATGGTCTTAAACTAAAAGAGGATAGATTTAGATTAGAGATCAGGAGGAAATTCTTCACTGTAAGGATGGTGAGGCACTGGAACAGGTTGCCCAGAGAAGTTGTGGATACCCCATATAAGCAATCTACAAGAAGGGCACAAGAGAAGACCTAAGAAACCACAGACCTGTTAGTTTAACCATAGTACCTGAAAAGTTATGGAGAAGATTATCCTGGGGGATATTAAAAGACATTTAAAGAACAAAGCTTTTATCGGGCGTAGTAAACATGGGTTCTTCAAGTGCTGACTTACTAATTGATCACTTTCTATGGTAAGGTCACCTGCTCAGTGAATGAAGGGAAGGCAGCAGATGTAATCTTTCTGGAATTCAGTAAGGCCTTTTGATACCATCCCTCACAGTATCCTTCTGGACAAATTGTCCAACTGTGAGATGAACAGATTCACACTATGCTGGGTGATGAACTGTTTCACTGTTAGAGCTCAAAGTGTTGTAGTGAATAGGGTGGTGGAATACTGCTAGTTAATCTGGCTGGTGGCCAGTCACTAGTAGTATTCTCTAGCACTCAATTCTAGTTCAACATTTCTGTTTCTGTTTAACATTTTTATCAATGATCTGAATGTGGCAGTTGAATGCATCCTTAACAAGTTTGCTGATGATACTAAACTGGGGGGTGCTGTTGATGCTCTGGAAGGATGATCCCTTGCCTTGCAGAGGAATCTAGATAGACTGGAGCATTGGACAATCAGCAATAGTAACATTAAATAGCAATAAATAGCAATGAAATTCAACAGAGGTAAATGCCAGGTTCTGCACCTGGGATGGAGAAATGCTGGTCACAGGTACAGACAGGAAGCTGAGTGGCTAGAGCAGCTCAGCAGAAAGGGGTCATGGGGTGCTAGCTGACAATAGGCTCCACGTGAGTCAGCAGTGTGCCCTGACAGCCAAGAGGGCAAACTGCATTTTGGGGTGCATTAAACACAGCATAGCCAGCCGGTCACAAGAGGTGATTATCCCATCATATTTAGTTTTGATGTAGTCTCACCTTGAATACTGTGTGCAGTTCTGGGCTCCAAAATATAAAAAGGATGCTAAGGTGCTTGCAGGTGTCCAGGGAAGGGCAACAAAGCTGATGAAAGGGCTGGAAGGCATGTCCCATCAGGGACACTGATGGCACTTTTTCTAGCTTGGAGAAAAGGAGGCTAAGAGACAAACTCATCACTCTCCGCAACTTCCTGAGGAGGGGAAATGGAGAGAGAAATGCTTGTCTCTTCTCCCTAGTAAGTACTGATAGGATGCCTGGGAATGACACAAAGTTGCACCAGCAGAGGTTCAGAGTAAATATTAGGAAAAAATCCTTTACTGGAAAAGTGGTCAAACACTGGAACAGGCATTCTAGTGAGGTAGTTGATGTCCCATGTCTCTCAGTGTTCGAGAGGCATTTGGATAATGCCCTTAATAATATGCTTTATCTTTTTGATAGCCCTGAAGTGGTCAGGCAGTTGGACTTGATGATCTGTGTAGTTCCCTTCCAATTGAACTGTTCTATTCTATTTAGAATAGATTTTCAACTCAACCACAATGTGACTGAACCACTCATTAAAGTGTAAGGGCATGTAGAAGGAGAGTGTCTGCTCCTTTAAGTGTGTCTGGTCAAGGACTGTTTCCCAAGGCAACAAAGGGCAGTAAGAAAGGGATGGTCTGTCACACTAAGTTATGAGAGCGAGTGAGACTGTAGGAATGTTTATTATCTGACGGAGGACTTCCAAGGTGTAAGACAATAACAAGAAACAGACCTCCCGGTCACATTAATTGCTAGACTAACAAGCTACAGATGCCACTTCCTGGAAGGATGAACTGATATGATTGTGAACCAAGGGGCCCCAAACTGAGAGGGTGTAGAAACTGCAGAGCTCTGAAAACCCATTGAGTGTGTGCAGCAGTAAGAGGAAGCAGGAGGAACAAAGAAGAGGATAGATAGAAACGGGTATAAAAGGGCCAGTTACATGTAAAATGGCGCTGGTCAGTATGCTTGTCTGGCTGCCCCCTGTGGCTGAACACTGCAGTCTGTCCTGTCTTCTCCTTTTTATCATTAAATCTCCTTTTAACTCTTTCTCTGCACACTCTCTCTCCTGTTTGTGTGTTCTGCAAGGCAGGCCAAGTATCTTGGCAAGGTTGCTGAATGGACAGAGGGGCTTTACTGGTACTTTGAGGGATTTGGACAGGGGTACTGGATGGACAGAGGGGCTGTGCCAATACTTGAGGGATCTGTGTAGTGGTGCTGGGTGGACAGAGGGGTTATGCAAGTCCTTGAAGGATCCATGAATGTACATATAGTTTTGAACCCGTAGAGTGCTCTGGTACTTCAATCTCTACCAACCAGAGAGGAGAAAGAAGTCTTGGATGTCTGCGTCTGTTTCACATGAGTCCTGTGTGCAAGTGCTGTTGAAGGCAACTCTTGACCAGGGCAGCCTTTGTGGCCAGTGTTCGTGTCAGTGTTCTATCTCTGTGTGTGTGTCCGCATGTTTCTGGGATACATACTCAGCTTTGCTACCAGCTAAACCTGCAAGGGATATGTTCTCAGCTTTGCTACCAGCTTACCCTCCGAAGGGGTAAGTGGCAGCTGCATCCCCAAACCTGGGCAGAGATCCCAGGTCCCCAGCCACCCAACTGGGCACCAGTGTCTGGACATGAGCAATCCTGGGCCTGAGTGGCTGGAGGAGACAGCTGTGTTCTCATTGCTCTTTATCTCCCTTAACATAACATGATCAGGTCAGGAAATACTTGAGCAAATTGGACACACCTAAATCCATGTGCACTGATGAGAGTCCATGAGTGTTGAGGGAACTGGCAGATGCCATTTTAATACCACGCTCAGTCTTTGAGCATTGTAACCAAGAGAAGTGCCTGAAGGCTGGAGGAAAGCAAATGTCACTTCTGTCTTCAAGAATGGCAAGAAGGAGGACACAGGCAACTACATGATGGTCAGCCTCACCTCATTCCCCAGGAAGGTGATGGAGCAGCTAATCCTGGAAACCATTTCCAAGCACAGGAAAAACAGGAAGATCATCAGCAGTGAGCGTGCATTTACCCAAGGGGAAGGCATGCTTGACTAACTTCATAAGCTTCTGTGATGACATGACCAGCCCGATGGATGAGGAGAGAGAATGAGATTTAACATTCATTCTGTAAATACTCGGAGGTGTCTGCATTAACTCCTAGTTCGATCAGCTTTTATTTTCCCACCAATTATGTATTTTTTCAGAAATAAATGCAACATCGATCATCACACACACACACACACAAAAATCACTGTAGAAATGATGCAAACCTCCTTGCTGGACAATTCAGATCTGAAGTGAGTAACGCAGTTACAGAGTTGCCGTAGTTCTGTCCTATCTTTTCAAATTCTGTTTAAGAAAGTGTAAAAAGCTGCTACAGTACTTTAGACCATCAGTGATTTATTTTTCCTCTGAGAATGCGGCCTTCAAATTTTAAGCATGTTCAGATTTATACTGAAACAAACAAACAAAGAAAAACATTGTTTTGCTCTTATCATATCTGAGCCAGGAAATTGCCGTGCAGGTATGATTCATATCTCACGATAGGTATATGTTTTAGTAAAAGTACATCTGGGAAAAAAAAAGAAAGCAAAAACTACACATGCGCAATCAAAGGTCTGATTTTAAGAGGAGGTCACATTAACAGCATTTTGAGTTCAGCCAACTATTGTCTGTTAAAAGTAAATGTAGTTCTATGCAGTGATATATTGCATACTATAGCACTCCAGTAAAAATTCAAAACTTTTTCAAATAAGTGTTTTTACTTTAGTACCATTGCACTGCAATAATTGATAGCTTGTTTCAATTTCAATCAAACCAGATTCTTTTTCAGCTGAGAAAACATGCGTGTGTTGTATACTTTTCCTGTAATTGCATATGGATGAACAGTAAAGACAGTACAAAAAAAAAAAAATCAATCCATGTGTATTTAACCACATTCACAGCTAACCTGAGAAAGACGAAGTATTTACTTGTTGAGTGAGTAGCAGGAAAGGGTTAGATTCATGCATGCACACACACATACAAACACTCAAAATGGCACTAGTACTGTGAAGCATTCATAGCAGATGAAATGCAGATGTAGTTGTTCCTTGTATCAAGTCAAGATCTATGTTGTTTTGACAGAATGTTAAAAAAAAAGAACTGGAATAGCTTGTGAAAAACAGAAGACTGAGCATCTTTGTCCCTCTCAGAAAAAAAAAAAAAAAAAGGAAAAAGATCATATTCACAGAAGTGATGCAGTGTATCAAGTCAGTACACAGCTAACCAAAGTGGGATGGCAGAAATAAAGATCCATGAAGAGACACTGTTCCCCCACACCTCATTCTATGATGCAGGCATTGGGCTGACAAGGAGTATTACTGAGCCTGATCAATGGATACTTTGATGTTAGGAATTCCAAATATGAGAGAACTCCTAGAAAGCCTTCAAATTTTGCATATTTTTCCCTCATTTTCTTCACCAGTAGATACTTTGCACCATATCCACTGCTGCATAATAATTTAACAAGCTACTAGACATTAGTTTTGGTTGTTCATAACAGCCCTTTGACTCCTGAAGACGGGTTTTCCAGTGAAACAACAATACTGAACCAGAAATTTTCTGTGGGAGAGAAACACAGAGACAAACGAGTTTAAATTAACATTAGCATGAAAAAATGTACACTGCAATGCATAGTTAACTATGACTGTGTTCGTTGTCAAATTATGACAACAAACATATTATGATGCAATATATACCTATAATGGTGGGAAAAAAAGGACTTGATGCGTACTATCATCTATTTAGCTTCTTGAGACCGTCAAGAAAGAGACAATAATACATCCAGAAAAATTATATATCTCCCTTCCACCCTGACAAACAGATCTGATTTCCTCCTCAAGCATGTGCACTGACTACTTCTAATCACCTTGTTCTTACTGGCTCTGGAAGTGTCTTCCAGGATGATGTACTCCATCACATTCCCAGGGACTGATGTGAGTTGATCAGTGCACAGTTTCCTGGTCCACAGACATCCTAATCCTTGATCTTTTTTTTTTTTTCTTTTTTTTTTCTTCCTTTTTTTCCAGTTCTCAGGAATATCTCCTGATCACCAGAATCTTTCAAAGATTATCAAGAGTCATAGAATAGAATCACTGAATCGTAGAATCATTAAGGTTGGAAAAGACTTCCAAGATCATCTGGTCCAACCATCCCCCTATTACCGTCACCCACTAAACCATGTCCCTAAGCACCGCATCCGACCTTTCCACCTTTCCTTAAACACTCCCAGGGATGGTGACTCCACCACTTCCCTGGGCAACCCATTCAAATGCCTGACTACTCTTTCTGTGAAGAAATGTCTCCTAATTTCCAACTTAAGCCTCCACTGGTGCAACTTGAGGCCATTCCCTCTAGTCCTATCACTAGTTATCTGTGAGAAGAGGCCGACCCCCAGGTCCCCACACCTTCCTTTCAGGTAGTTGTAGAGAGCAATAAGGTCTCCCTTGAGCCTCCTTTTCTACAGGCTAAACAACCCCAGTTCCCTCAGTCACTTCTCATAAGACCTAGGTACCAGACCCTTCATCAGTTTTGTAGCCCTTGTCTGGGCATGCTCCAGGGCCTTAATGTCCTTCTTGTAGCAAGGAGCCCAAAACTGAACACAGTACTCAAGATGTGGCCTCAATAGAACTGAGTATAGGGGGACGATCACTTCCCTGGTCCTGCTGGCTACACTATTCCTGATACAAGCCAGGATGCCGTTGGCCTTCTTGGCCACCTGAATACATTGCCGGCTCATGGTCAGGTGAGCATCGACCAACACCCTCAGATCCTTTTCTTCTGCACAGCTGTCGAGCCACTCTGCCCCAAACCTGTAGCATTGCATGGGGTTGTTGTGACCAAAGTGCAGGACCCTGCACTTAGCCATGTTGAACCTCATCCCACTGGCCTCTGCCCATTGATCCAACCTGTCCAGATCCCTCTGCAGGGCCTTCCTACCCTCCGGCAGATTGACACTCCCCCCAACTTGGTGTTATCTGCAAACATCCTACCACAATGATATCAACCATCTTGTTCCCTAACTTGATCCTCCTCAGCAGAGGGTAAATCTTCATTGCTCCAGTTTCCCACTGGTTTCAGGGGCTCAGTTTCCTATAGGCAAATCCTACTGATTTAAGTAAAAGGTGAGGCAAAGGAGGCATTGAGTATTCTAGTCATTTCCATGCTTCTGTTAACAGATCCCTTACCCCATTCAGCAGCAGGTCCATATGTTCCCTAGTTTTCCTTTTCCTGTTGGTACACCTATAGAAGCCTTCCTTGTTGTCCTTCACCTCCACTGCTAGATTCAATTCCAGATGGATTTTTTCTGTCCTGACCTCATCACTGCACACTGAGACAGTATCTCTATATTCCTGCTATGTCAGGAAACCCTGTTTCCACTTCTTTTATATTTTCATAGAATTATAGAATGGCTTGGGTTGCAAGCAACCTTAAAGACCATCCAATTCCAACCCCCCTGCCACAGGTAGGGGTGCCACCCACTAGATCAGGTTGCCCAGGGCCTCATCCAACCTGGCCTTAAACACCGTCAAGGGATGGGACATCCCACAACAGGGCAACCTATCCCAATGCCTCACCACCCCCTGAGTGAAGAAGGTGGTAAGGAATTTATCCCTCCTAACATCTAATCTAAATCTTTTTTTTTTTTCATTTAAAAATATTGCCCCTTGTCCTGTTGTTGTCTGCCTGAGAAAAAAGTAGCTCTCCACCTCTTTTTTAAGCCCCATTTTAAATACTGAAAAGCTGCAATGAGGTCTCCCCAGAGCCTTCTCTTCTTCAGGTTTAACATCCCCAGCCTCAGCCTTTCTCTCAACCTTTCTTTATAAGAGGGGTGTTCCAGCACTCTGATCAACTTTGTGACCCCTTGTGGCCCTTCGTGGCTCTTCTTCTACTCTTTGAGTTTAGTCAGAGGAAATAGCACCTTAGATGTATCAGTGGTTCGATACCACACTGGCTTATGTTCTGAACATGTTTTTCACTAAAACCCAGTTAGCTATTCAGAATATCTGTGAAACTTAGCTAGTGCTTATAGGAAACTTTGAAGCATATCTTGAAAAAATATCCTTTTCTCACAAGAGACATTAACTTACTCATCAGCAGGCAGTACAAATTGAAATTATTTCTAGGTGGGTTCTGTACTCATGAGTTAGGTAATGTATATCTCTTGTTAAAAAGGGACTTGGATATAAAATGCTATGAGAAATGACCATATAATATAATGCCCTCCTAGTCACTGACCACCAAAAAAGTACATTGAAATTCAGAAGTTATATTTAGCTTTCCAAAGAAGTAGAGTCAGGCATCTTGACTATGTATGGAACATAACGATTTCATAGTTCAGAGAAAGATATGTCACGAATAGGACTGGAAGCTAATATTAACTGAGCAGTTTTAAGTTACTGTATTAGGAACTAAACGCAACAGAAAGTGGATTCAGTGCCAGTAGTGGAGATAGCCCAGGAGTCATAAGATCCTGGAGATTCCCAGGCATAGAATGAACAGGCTGGAATCCCTTCATATTGATATTCTACCTTATATACTGAAGATTAAGCCAAAGACAATAACTAATGGTACAGCTTCAAATCTCATCACTGAATCACCATTTCACAGAATCGCAGAATCACAGAATCACAGAATTGTAGGGGTTGGGAAGGTCCTCAGGAGATCATGGGGTCCAACGCCCCTGCCAAAGCAGGTTCCCTACAGCAGGTTGTCCAGGTAGTCATCCATATGGGCCTTGAATATCTCCAGAGAAGGAGACTCCACAACCTCCCTGGGCAGCCTGTCCCAGTGCTCCATCACCCTCACCGTGAAGAAGTTCTTTCTCATGTTGGTGCGGAACATCCTGTGCTCCATTTTTTGGCCATTGCCCCTTGTCCTGTCCCCACAAACCACTGAAAAGAGGTTGGCCAAATCCCTCTGTCTCCCACACTTAAGATATTTGTAAACATTAATAAGATCCCCTCTCAGTCTTCTTTTCTCAAGGCTGAACAGACCCAGGTCTCTCAGCCTTTCCTCACAGGGAAGATGCTCCAGGCCCCTTATCATCTTTGTTGCCCTCCTCTGGACTCTTTCCAGGAGATCCCTGTATTTTTTGTACTGGGGAACCTAGATCTGGACACAGTACTCCAGATGAGGCCTGACCAGGGCAGAGTAGAGGGGGAGGATCACCTCCCTTGACCTGCTGGCCACACTCCTTTTAATGCACGCCAGGATCCCATTGGCCTTCTTGGCCACCAGGGCACACTGCTGGCTCATGGTCAACCTGTCGTCCACCAGGACCCCCAGGTCCTTCTCCGCAGAGGTCTTCTCCAGCAGGTCATCCCCCAGCCTGTACTGATACATGCGGTTGTTCTTTCCTAGGTGCAGGACTCTATACTTGCTCTTGCTAAACTTCATTTGGTTTCTTCCTGCCCCCATTTCCAGCTTCAGACTTCTGGCCATTGACTGTTTGGAACTGAACATGCTTGAGTGCCTCCAGAAAATACCGATTCTTCTCAGAACCCCTAAAAAACTTGATTCAGACCTTGGTTCTTCTCTACTTGGACTGTAAGATAGATATCTGTTTAAAACACTGCAGTTCTTTGCATATTCAGCCCTGCCTGTTGCTTTTTCCAAGGCTTTCTTCCAGATGCTAACCTGAATAATACATCTGTTGTTTCACACTCCTCATCCACAAATTAAAACACGAACATTAAAACATACATTAAAATTAGAGTTGAGCAATTTTACTCATTCTTTGGAAGAATTCTACCTGCACTCTAGTTTACTTTCTGCAGTGTCTGTGAATTTCCACATTTGAGAACAAGACCTACTAGAGATTACATTTTTCAAGTATCTCTAGACAAAATGAATGCTTTTTTTTTTCATGTAGTTAACTTCATATAGAAAATCACTTCATATTTCACTGAAAGGAGCACTGCATCCACTTGCCTGAAGCCCAGTCACTTCCTGGCCCTCATGGAAAAAGAAACAAGAATTTTTTGTTCAAAGAATACTTCTCCATTAAACAGTCTAAGTTGAGATCATCATGCATATGATCAACTGTGGTGGGTTAATCCTGGTTGGGCAACAGGTGTTCACCAACCTGCTCTCTCACTCCCTCTCATCAGGACAACATGGGGGATAACATATGCTGAAAAACTTGTGGTTTGAGGTAAGTACAGGAAGATCACTCACGAGTTATCATCACAGGCAAAACAGATTGATAAGGCAGTGAGAACTTAAAAAAAAAAAGGGGGGGGTAGGGTGGGGAATGGGAGATGTCACAGAATCACACAGAATCACAGAATGTTAGGGATTGGAAGGGACCTTGAAAGATCATTCAGTCCAAACCCCCTGCCAGAGCAGGAACGCCTAGATCATGACACACAGGAATGTCCATTCACAACACTCTTCCCCTGCTTCTCCTTCCCCTGCTCCAGCCAGGGAGGTTCTCTTATGGATGCAGCTCTTCATGAACTACTCCAATGTGGGCTCTTCCCATGGGCTGAAGTTCTTCAGAACTGCTCTGGCATAGGTCTTTTCCATGGGTTGCAGTTCTTCAGAAACAAACTTCTCCAGTGTGGGTCCCCCATGGGCCACAGTTTCTGCCTGTCAGTTTCACAGACAACCTGCTCCAGCGTGGGCTTCTCTCCACAGGCTACAGCTTCCTTCAGGACATATCCACCTATTGTGGCATGGTGTCCTCCATGGGTTGCAGTGTGAGTATCTGCTCTGATGTGGTACACCATGGGCTGCAGAGGGACAACCATCATTGCCACAGTCCTCTCCATGGGCTGCAGGGGAACTCCTGCTCTGGGGCCTGGAGTACCTCCTCTTTCCTTACTGACCTTGATGTTTGCAGAGTTGTTTCTCTCACAGTTTTCTTCCCTCTCACAGCTGCTGCATGGCATTTTCCAGTCTTTATTAAATATATTATCTTTGAGGTGCAACAAGTGCTGCTCATTGTCTCAGCTTTGGCCCATGGTGGGTCCCTTTTGGAGCCAGCAGAAACTGGCTCTATCCAACAAGACAGGCAGCTTTGGTGTCTTCTCACAGAGGCCACCCCTGCAGCATTTCCTCCCTGTTCCCTGCTCCGTGCTCCCAACCCACTACCAAAATCTTACCATGAAAACCCAATATGCCATCAGGCCACAGAGATCTCACATGGACTTGTATGTCCTGTAATAGTCTCTGCATCATTCTGTAAATGCTTCCAGAACAGATACAAAAAATTAATAGGAAGCAAAAATACTTCAGTGTGGGGTGGAGAACACTACGGCTTTCACCTACTTAAATATAAAGTTCTGTGTATGTGCTGTTTTTTGATGAACAGAACTGCTCACATGCATTATTTTTCTCAACTTTTTCCTACATTAAAATCTGAGTTATGACATATGGAAATGAAATAAATATATGTCTATTTTCCTCAAGAATTAAAATCTACTTAAACCTCCATAGATCTCTGGAGTGTTGGTTTTTTTTTAACTTTTTTTTTTTTTTTAGCTCAGCATCTCTCACCTACCTGCGGTGCATTCTAGGTCCATAGTAGCTCAGAAGACACTGATATAAGCAGAGAAAAACAGAGTCTATATCCCATATAGAACAGCTTTACTTGTGATGGAACATGCTCTGTATGACTGTAGTACAAATATGGGACAGCAAAACATAAAATGCACTGCCTGCTGTATCAGTCATATGCCTAATCTAACCAATGAGACATACAAAGCACTAAAAAGAATCAGCTTAATTGTGTGGATAGAATCCACCACAGACAAAATCAATGACTAACTTTTGTTTCTAAACTGGTGGCAAATGTGTGTGTTGGCTAAATGAGACTAGATTGTCTGGTGAGCTAGAAATAGACAAATAGAAACCCTCTCTTAAATAGATAACATTAATGACATCTAAAACAAACCAGTCAGATTTCACCAAATAGTACAATTCAGTGTCTTTCTAGCAAAGGCACACTGTTTGAACAGGCAACGCCACTGCATGAATTTGATCAAATGTGAAATACCACTTCAAAAACAAAATCAAAAACAAACAAAAAAATCAATCCACATCTCACACAGAAAAGAAAAGAGGAAGAAATCACAGCCAAAGGGACAGGCAAACTTCAAAGCAGGTGCTTGACTTGGAAAATGCATGTTACAATAAGAAGCAAGTTCCTTGGAACCCTTTGAATATCCCAGGCACGAATAGTGCAATCAGTAACTTAGTATACAGAGGAAATAAAGGAATTGTCTCAAGGGGAAAAAAAAAGAACTCATATTACCCTTTCAATTTATCTTAATTAAGTGAATCTTGGGAGCACATATATGGATACTAGTTAAAGGGAATACAGCTTTTAACTCTGTTGGCAAGTTAAGTCCTTGCGTCTATGCATCTTTTCAAGCATGTGCCAACTAGCATTCTACCAGAGCAGAGATCCAAACACAAGCTTATCAGGTAGTCTGAATTCAGACACAATATAGCTACCCCAAATCTCATGTACATCCAGGATCAAGACTTTTTTCTCCCCCTCATCCTTGCTCCCACACTTGACTGGGAAAGCTCACAAACTAGAGTCCTGTAAATTCTGCCAAGGACATTAAAATATTAGATATGAACTGTCTTATGATGCCTGAAAACCAAAGTTAGAATGACAACAGGAAAAGCAGAAGAGAGTCCCCAAAATTTTAACCTAAGGACCTGTTATGATTTTACCCAAACCAGCACTAACTCTACAGCTTCAGGTTCAGGCAGGAAACATGGTTAC